>NC_056565.1:41707555-41732607 GCF_013358625.1 Macadamia integrifolia
GGCGGGCTCCAGACTATTTAATAGTTAGCCAGGATTTTTTCTTCTAGTGTTTCCTTGGTAATGGCTGCGCTAGTTACTTCTATTTCAAAACCACTAAGTCGGACTTCACAGTCTTGTTCTTCTCCATTTTCAATGTTAGATAAAGTGTTAACCACTTCAGAATCTCCAACTACTGCAATCACCTTCCCCTCATGAATGAACTTCATCTTCTGATGGAGGCTGGAGGATACAGCCCTTGCATGATGTAACCATGGTCTTCCCAAGAGCATGTTGAAGGATGCTGGTATGTCAATGGCCTAGAAATCAATGTCAAACTTCATCGGGCCAATCATCACGATGATGGTGAGGATTCCAAGGATTTCCCTTCTAGCATTGTCATATGCCCGTATTGTCTGTTTTGAGGGCCTCATTTCTTTTATATAGCACCAATACTTTTGGCCGACCTCAAGGGTAGAACATTCAAAGTAGATCCATTATTAATGAGGACCTAGGGAACGACCTTGTCAAGGCATTCTAATGTGATAGGCAAAGCCCTGTTGTGCTGGGCTTCTTTGGGGAGTTCAGAGTCTGAGAACATTAGTGACTGCACCGCATATGTTGCTCCTACTATTTGTGAGAGATGTATTGGATCTATCTCGATCGACACTTGTACATTGGTGAGGGACTTCAAGACTGCTTCTTTGTGTGAAGGGGAGGCTATCAATAATCTCCAAATTGAGATATCGGCCTAGGCCTTCTTGAGCTGAGCTAAGACTGGGTTCTCTGGTTCTTTATTCAAGCCACTTATTCCAACCTCGTTGGTCCTTGATTGTTCTACCACTAGGGCCTTACCCTTGCCCCTTGCAGTCTCTTTTGCTTTTAGTTTCCATTGCACTGATAGGTTTTTTAGTAATAATCTCGGTGGGATAGCGATCCTCATCATCACTGTCTGTTATGGTAATTATCCCTACCATAGGATCATCCTCTTCTTCAGATTCTCCTTCCCTGCTTGGGGTGGGAAGTCGAGGTCCTCCACAAATATCAAGAGCCCTAGCTCATGATTTCTTTACCATATTGGAAAGGCATTTGACACTTGCATCCATCATTTCTGCAAGTGTGTCATCTCCCCCTACTTTTTCAAGGTTTCCCATTTGCTCGGTGTAGTAGTGTTCACTGATGGCCACTTCACCTAACATTTGGTCAATTTCATCAACTTTGAGTTTTATCTCAATCAAGCACCCATAGACGTTACACATGTGCTCTGCTATAGGGTTCACCTCACCTTCAATAATGATCTGATATCCTTCATAATCTTTTGAATTTGATGATGGCTCATCCCCTTTCATATGGATCGTGAGTGTTGATTGGATAGCATCTGTGGGGTCAATCATCGAGACATCATCTCCGATTGCATATACAGAATATCCTCTAAGATCTCTGGGTGAATAATACCTAGATTCATCATCTTCATTATTATTCTAAGGTCCCTGGTAATCACTGTCATCCCAGTTTTTGTACTCATCATCACTTTGAGAATCAGAGTCATCACCATCATCCCAGTCCTCACTCTCATCCTCATCATCATCATCATCATTGTCCTCTTCTTCACTAATTTCCCCCTCACTTGGTTCTTCATTAGATTCCTCATGACCCTTGAATTCTCCTGCATCCAAACATTCATAGTATTCAGAGTGTATGGATTAAAAGATCTCCATAGGGCCAGACTTGACCTCATTGGCTTGGAGCCTGATCAGACCAGACACATCATCTTTTGTGTCACTCCCTATGTGGATTAGGGAGGTGTGCTTTTTGATTTGTTCCCCTATTTCCAATCCGATTACTACTTTAAAAAGGTCATCTGTGACTTCTTCAATTGTCTCTGGATTATCCTCTTGAGGTATGGTTGTCTGAATCAGAGAAGTGGGATCAACATCTTGACTTCCTCCTAAAGCATTCACTGAACCTGTTGATGAGGTTATTAATTGGAGAATCTGGTAATGCAAGCATATCCTTCTAGTTGAATCTGTCAATCCAGCCTTCTTCTGGGTTATCCACTGAACCTTGAGAATGGGAATGGTATGAGGGTGATGAGGGATATGAGGCAGGGTGATATGAAGGTGATGTGATGTAAGAGATATGGAATTGTGATGAAGATTGGGGGTGGTAAGATAATGACGAGGTTCCTTCTCCTTGATGGTGTGGTGAAGGATGAAGTTATAGTGGAGGTTGATGGTATGGTAGAGGTTGGTATTTTGGTGGAGGTTGAAGGTATAGTATGATGGTTTCTCCTGTTGATGATGAAAGAGGAATGGCGGATGCCTGATCTTCTGATTCTTCTTCTGATGACTCTTCTCTTTTGGGAGTTCTCATGGCTTTGGCGGATGCCTCCTGATATGGTACTTCTTGGAGTTTCTAATAAGATGAGTTGGATCAAAGAACCAAGGACCAAAATCCTGCCGATCATTTACTATTGACAATATGTTGATGGTTCCATGATCTGGAAGTGGATTGGTATTGATATTCGGATATTGTTTGACCTTAACCTCAATAGTCCCATTGTCTACCAAATCCTGG
This sequence comes from Macadamia integrifolia, assembly GCF_013358625.1. Classification (NCBI taxonomy): domain Eukaryota; kingdom Viridiplantae; phylum Streptophyta; class Magnoliopsida; order Proteales; family Proteaceae; genus Macadamia; species Macadamia integrifolia. The sequence goes on from NC_056565.1 coordinate 41,710,109, forward strand.
ATTGCATGTAGAAGACCTATGCATCTTGCTCTAGAGTTCCCCTTCCGAGTGTGGTAAGCACAATATTCATGCTCCCTGTACCAAGCTGGGGGGAGGATTGCTGATCACTCTTGGAGCTACTGTCCCTAGCAGTCCTTGTTTCTTTAACTTCTCATATACTGCTACCACGGGCATCCCCAAATCAGTGAACTGTCTCCTAGGGCAAGGAGCTTTCTGAACAGGAGCATCTGCTTGTATCACAAAAGGTTGTGAAGAGGTGACGGGTGATACCAACTGTTGGACCATGCCTACCACATTGGTTTCAGGACCCTTTCTTCGTCTAACTCTAGTATTCTTTCCCACATCTTGAGAGGACCCTTGATACTGGGCATGCCATAGGATTCTACACGCTTTCCAGTGGCTATCTAGGCATAAAAAATCTGCAGATGTTGGTAGTGGAGAACATGATAATAAGGCTTAAACAAATTTTCAATCAATATTTCTACTTGCTCTACTTCAGAAGGTCGGTCTGCCATCTTAGCGGCCTTGTCTCTAAACCTCATTAAAAAGGCGGTGAATCATTCTTTAGGCTGCTGTCTCAAAGTCTCAAGTTCCTAACGCTTCACATCCACTTCGGTGTTATATGAGAACTGCTTGGTGAAGGCTTTCACCACTATTGTTTAATTCTAGGTTTGGGTAGACTCCAACTGTGTGCGCCACCTCAGTGTTGGCCCTGATAGGGTTAACATGAAAGCTTGTCCCATCTGGTGTAGGTACCATGGACCTCCGCCCCTACGGGATCACCGATATGGCGCGTAGCGCGGGTGAACATGCTAGGGTTCGACCCTAATGAGATGAGATGGTATCCCCTGGTCATCAAATGCCAAGGGGGGATACACGTTATAGGTAAAAGGAGTCGCCACCTAGAAAGGGTCTAGGACCCATAAATGTCTCCCCCCAATCAAGGGAGAGAGACTAATGACTCTGATGGATAAGGTTGGTTTGCACCAAGATTCCGGACAAGTGTCAAGTGACAGATTGGAAAGGTGTTAGGCACCCAGTCTGCCCGGCCCTAAGGCCGGTCTCTTTTTGTTTGACTAAAGTTTGTTTGTACCCTACTAACTAGTCCTAAATCTAGGTCACTGAAAACCCTAAACTAGGTATCTAAGCATGACATGTGAAAACCCTAAACCAAGTGTCTAAATTATGCTAGCTAGGTTATGATACAAATAATGAAATGATTACGCTAATTAAAATTAAAAACCCTAAATGATTTAATTGATGTATTATGAATCTTAGATTAAACTAATTAAATGAGCCTAAACCTAGGATTAGTTTAGCAACTTATGAAACCCTAAATTAAACTAATTCGATTAATTGAACATAACCTAGATGGATGATCAATGAATTTATGAAAACCTAAATTGAATTAATTAAAATGATTAAACCCAATCCCTAGTAATTTGTGAAATAAATTATTGCAATCCTACTTAATCTAATTGGTAAAAAGATTTTTAAATTAAATGGGGCCTAACAAAATTAGAAAAGTTAAATGGGCTAATTACATTAAATGAATGCATTTTTACTAATCTACCTAATCTAGTATAGGAGGATTAAACTAAACCTAAGGTTTAATTAAATTAATTATGAAACTTAATTGGACTACTTATGTCTACTTTAAGCTAATCCTAAGATGAGTTAAACATTTTTCAAAACCCTAGTTAATCTAATGAGAAGAGAATCTTTTAACTAATTAATCTAGTTAATTATCCTACATTAAAGAACTAATTAGTTGATTGATTAAAATAAACAAACCACTAGAGGGAAAAAGATTGGTAATTACACAAGTTTAATAAATTGAATTGAATGAAGAAATCAAATGCAATGATTTAAAAAGCTAAATTAACAAACCACAATTAAATAAACAACAGTTGAAATGACTAATTACATTAACTAAGTTACTTTAATTAATCTAACTTAGTACTACACTAATGCAAGTGAATGTTGGAGTACAAAAGATAGATAGTAGGAAAACCCAAATCCCCAATACGCACCTAATGCTACGAGCCGGTTTGAGGGGCCAGCCACGCCCGTCCTAAACTAAACATGCCCTAAACTACGTCCCATATATTATTAAGAGAGAAAAGAAAACAGAAAAAGAAAATCATTTGATTTTAGGACCCAAAATTAGGGAAATTTGAGATCCCTGGAAAGCTTTTAGAAAACAAAAGAAAACAAGAAAAAAGGGACAACTTATCAAAATCATTTAATCCATAATGAACAATTAAGACTATAATGAAGAAAAAAAAAATGCAGAAGGATTGTTCTGCATTTTTCGGTTTAGAAAAGCAGAGGAGCGAGGAGACAAAAGAAAAAAAGGAGAAAGGGCTTCAGCCGAGATGAGGAAAATCGAGGGGGGGGGGAAGGATTTTCTCCTAATAAGCTGAGGAGCATGCTTTTAGGGATTGAGAAGAAGAGGTCCAGGTTCGGTTGCTGCCAGTTACAGCGGCAGGGAAGGAAAAGAGAAAGAAAAAGAGGAAGAAGAAGAAAAAGAAAAGAAGGGGAAGTTGAGTATTCGGTTGCTGCCGGTGGGGTGTTGTAGAAGCAGGGAAGGAAAAGAGAAAGAAAAGAAGAGAAGAAGAAGAAGAAAAAGAGAAGGAGGAGAAACAGGTTCGGTTGCTGCTGGTTAGGGGTTGTTGCAGCAGCAGGGAAGGAAAAGAGAAGAAGAGAAGAAGAAGAAGAAAAAGAGAAGGAGGAGAAGCAGGTTCGGTTGCTGCCGGTTAGGGGTTGCAGCAGCAGGGAAGGAAAAGAGAAGAAGAAGAAGAAGAAGGAGGAGGAGTTAGTGCGGCTGCACTTCTGCTATAGGGAAAAGAAGAAATAAAGGAAGAAAAGATGGGGAAGAAATTAGGGCTTAAGATCCTAATCTAAGGGTCTAGATCAAAAGAACAAAAAGTAACTTAAATAAACTAAACCAGATCAAAGGTAAACATAAAAAACAATTAAACTTAATTAATCTAAAAAATCAATTACCCAAATACCTTTAATTGGACCGAAATAAATCCATTCATATCTAACGAACCATATTGAACCCAAATGAGACTAATTAAATATAATTAATCTAAACAAATAAATTAGGAATTAATTTATTACATTAGATAAGCTAGTTCTAAATTGCAATTAGGAGAAGAAAAATACCTTAAGCCGGCTTTAATCAAGGAACAAGGGGAGATAACCCTTGTGCTTTGAGCCCCCAAATCGAATCGAACCGGATAAGATCTCCCGGCTCAATGAAGGATTAATGTATTAAACTTTTAAACTTGAAGAATGTTTGATTTTAGAGGGAATAAGTTAGCCAAAAACCTTAATGGGGCCATCCTCTCTCCCAAATTCTCAATTTTTCTCCCCCATTTTTGGAAGAGGGGAAGGGCTATTTTTATAGCCTTGAGACTTGGGACAATTTTCTCAAATTTCTGATGTGGGACTAAAACTAGAGAGGATTGTCCAAAAAGCCTTGCTTTTGGACAAAGGGGTTTGGACCTGATGGAGGCCGAGGTGCAGCATGGCCTTATGGAGGCCGAGGTGGAGTGCGGCCTGATGGAGGCCGAGGTACAGCACGGCCTGTTGGAGGCCAAGGTGGAGCACGGCCTATTGGAGGCCGAGGTGGAGCATGGCCTGATGGAAGTCGAGGTGGAGCACGGCCTGATGGAGGCCGAGGTGGAGCACGGCCTGTTGGAGGCCGAGGTGCAGCATGGCCTGATGTAGGTCGAGGTGGAGCATGGCCCGTTGGAGGCCGAGGTGGAGCACGGCCCGTTAGAGGCCGAGGTGCAGCACGGCCCGTTGGAGGCCGAGGTGTAGCACGGCCTGATGGAGGCCGAGGTGGAGCACGGCATGATGTAGGCTGAGGTGCAGCACGGCCTGATGGAGGCCGAGGTGGAGCACAACATCAAATAGAGGCCGAGGTGCAGCACGGCCTGATTGAGGCCGAGGTGCAGCACGGCCTGATTGAGGCCGAGGTGGAGCACGGCCTGATTGAGGCTGAGGTGGAGCACAACATCAAATGGAGGCCGAGGTGCAGCACGGCCTGATTGAGGCCGAGGTGGAGCACAGCCTGATGGAGGCCGAGGTGGAGCATGCCCTGATGGAGGCCGAGGTGCAGCACGGCCTGATGGAGGCCGAGGTGCAGCACGGCCTGATGGAGGCTGAGGTGGAGCATAGCCTGATGGAGGCCGAGGTGGAGCACAACATCAAATTCTAATTTTTTTGAACAAAATTTCTCTTGAAATTTATAGGAAAATATGGTCATTTTCTACTCTAAGTTTGAAAATTCTCCAAGTCTAAAATATCCAACATGTAATCCTTCATATTGTCATCATTACCGGGGGTGACAAAATTCGGTGTCTACAGATTGCCCCTCTTTGACCGAGACCTGTGTAATGGTCAAAAGGCAAAGAAAAGAACACATCATTTTGTCACCAAGAGCAATGTACTGCCGACATCCGCTCAAGGATGGCAGAGGTGCAAATGCAAATGCAAAACGAGCGATAAGACCAAAGGTAGGAAATGTCGATCAATAACACATGCGAAATCAGGTAGCGTGTGGATGTTACTATGATTGAAAACCTGCCGCGGTTGGTCAATATAGAGGTAACGCCCACACTGCGTGACGTCGAAAGTTTGAGTTTCCAACTGCGTGGCTGTTAACTTTGGGATTCTCTGTAGGGGTGATTGTCCTCACACAGCGGTGCTCAGCTGGGATCAACAACGGTGCTCGATTGTGATCCTAAGGATTCTCAAAAGTTGGTGCGGATAGTCCCTATTGACAGTCGTTCGAGACTATAAACCTTGGGATTCTCTGCAGGGGACGATCGTCCTCGCACAGCGGTGCTCAGCTAGAATCAACAACGGTGCTCGGTTGTGATCCTAAGGATTCTCAAAAAGTTGGTGTGGATAGTCCGTATTGGCAGTCGTGCAAGACTATGAACCTTGGGATTCTCTGCAGGGGATGATCGTCCTCGCACAGCGGTGCTCAGCTGGGATCAACAACGGTGCTCGGTTGTGATCCTAAGGATTCTCAAAAAGTTGGTGCGGATAGTCCGTATTGGCAGTCGTTCAAGACTATGAACCTTGGGATTCTCTGCAGGGGATGATCGTCCTCGCACAGCGGTGCTCAGCTGGGATCAACAATGGTGCTCGGTTGTGATCCTAAGGATTCTCAAAAAGTTGGTGCGGATAGTTCGTATTGGCAGTCGTGCAAGACTATGAACCTTGGGATTCTTTGCAGGGGATGATCATCCTCGCACAACGGTGCTCAGCTGGGATCAACAACGGTGCTCAGTTGTGATCCTAAGGATTCTCACGAAATTGGCGCCAACGATGTGTTCGGTTGTGCACCTATATTGGAATTAGCAAAGGAAAACTTGGGAGATTCTGGATCTCAAATACCTGAATAAGGACATGAAGCTTAGCAAAGTTAGCAACAAACATTTGCATTGAAATTAAGAGATCGCAATGGTGTTCGAGATGCCATCACATGCCGAATCCACGAGAGGTCTAGATCCGAAAGCCAAGGGGCTTAGAAAGAGCACCATCATACGAAGGTTAGTGGTTAGTAAAAACACACAAAGCCCATATGTTCATGAAGGAGAATGTTGCTAGTAGATTGATCATCATAAATGACAAAGTCTTTTCATTGAAAGGGAAAAAAAATGGCGCCACGGCTACTACAAGTTTTGAAAAGCAGAAAGGTGGGGAACGACTCCTCAGTAAACGCTACCCAGACCAAAAGATCTTCAATTTAACAACCTTAACCTAGGCGAGCCAAATGGTTCCACGAGGCTACAATGGAATTCACCAAACCTTCTGTTAAAGCCTCCGTGATAGGCGTGGTACCCACATCCCCTAGAGCACCCTGAGGTAAACCGAATTGACGCATGAAGCAAACCGGTATGTAGAAGGAGGTATGGGATATGCCTAACAACTTGACATAGTCACAGCCAGAAGTGTGTAAAACAGGTTCCGAACTGACCACTAGTGGACTTCCCACCTGATGCTTCGCTCCGTAAGGGCTCCCAGTCGCTCAGGCCAATTTGTTGCATCATGGTAGTTAAAGGTCTGAATTCACTTGAAATATTGGAACGGTTCCAAATGAGCTGTAACCAAGGGTTGGACCAATTGAAGGCGCTCGACTAACCATACCTGGAGGAGGGCGAAGCACCCATTAAAGTCACTGGTGCAAAAATTTCGCCGACCTGTCATAATATCAAGTCCTCTCAAAGTCTCCGCCAAAACAGTAGGGATAATGTCGCAACCTTGTCTCAACTGTCGGATGACGTTGATGATAATGGGTAAGCCTCCACACTTGGGGGAATGCAACAGATAACGAGCGATCATGCAGAAAAGGAAAGTACTCCTTCGATGCACCCTAAAGCTTTTAGTATTTGATCGAAGTGGGGCAAACTCCTGGATAACAGCATACAGGTTGATTCGATCACTTGCCATTAATCGCCTTGCTTCTTTAGCACTCCAACCAAAAAATTCTCAAATTTCAATCGACCTAACGGGTTGCAGTGTTGGGCAAAAAACATCTCCCCGATGATTGTAAACAAGACAAGCTCAGAATTCTTCCCAAGTAGGGCAAATTTCCACAGTTCCAAATTGAAAAACGTGAAGTTCTCAGATCCAAAAACGAGATGCCTCATGTATCAAAGCACGACATGGACTGATGCGCTGGAGCTGAAAGAGTGCATGAAGGTGCACTTCTTCAAGGACTTCAGGGTCATCGTCCCTCATTGCTACCATCCATCTGCGGAAAGCAACATCCATGATGATAATAATGGGAGCAGCAAAACACAACTCGGATTTCCTGGGTACATCATAAAATGTCAGTTTAAGGAAAGGATCAATTTACAGGAAAATATCATATGACGCATCCACCAAAGTAAACTGATTTTTTTTTTTCATTTGCAAAAGCTAAGAACCCTTTGAGCCAATTTAGAAAATGTAAGATTGGTCTCTCAGATGACCGCGATCATGTCTGGGCCCAAACCCTAAACTAAAACAAATGTTAAGACACACATACCGAAGGAAACTTTGGATAGCAACCTCATGAGAGGATCACACTGACTAAAAAAAGTTAAGCTGAAAGAGGGGCTATTGAAAACTCTTGGGAACCGTCGAATAGGAGAACGGTAGATGGAGTCTTCGAGCCAGATCAAGACAATTATTTGCAAGGATGACGAGTTCACAAGAGAAATCACGTCAATCAAAATAGTCATTTTGAAAAAAGGACTAAAGATAAAAAATCTTTGGAATCCGCCGAATTTGAGAGACGGTGGGAAGAGTTCTTAGTCGGACTCGATCACCTCCTAATGATAAGAGTAGCGAGAAACCATTTGTCTAAAAGGGGAAAGGGATAGCTAAAAATGGAAAATTAGGTCTAACCCACTATGAGGTGTGGGGGAAAATGACCGAGCTTGATTTTGACTTTCAAGCTGCCTACGTATCCTAAAAATTCAGGAATCAGGTCGAGTGTAGTTCATGCCTCAAAGGCAGTTTTCCTTCATTGCATTCCTTTTTTTTTTTTTTTTTTTTTTTTTTTTTTTTTTTTTTTTTTTTTTTTTTAATGCGGAGGCTAAACATAATACTTTTTCAGCTGATCTAAGTTGGTTAGGTACTGCAGTTCTTGACCATCAAGATCTACAAGGCGTATTGCCTTCCCCGGGAGGATTTCCTTCACTGCAAAAGGGCCACTCCAGTTTGGCCTAAACTTGCCCCTTGGATCATGAATGGGTGCTCTCTGCTCCTTTAAAACCAAATCTCCAACTTCCAAGGAACGTGGGTGGACTTTTTTGTTGAAAGCCCTTGCAACTCGCAGTTGATACTTCTTCATGTTGTCCATTGCCTTCATCCTTTTTTCATCAATGAGGTTCAACTCCTCGTACATTGACCTGAGCCAATCCGCTTCTGGAATCTGACTCTCCATGAGAATTCTAAGAGAGGGGACCTCTAGCTCAACCGGGAGGACTGCTTCCATCCCGTATACTAAAGAGTACGGAGTTGCCCCAGTTGGAGTTCTAATAGAAGTCCGATAAGCCCATAAGGCATAAGGTAATTTGTCAGCCCAATCATTGTTCCTATCAGCCATCTTCTGGAGTATGACCTTCATGTTTTTGTTTGCCGCTTCAACCGCTCCATTGGTTTGAGGGCGATAAGGAGAAGACCTGTGCCTTGCAATCCTGAATTGGTCACACAACTCCTGTGCCTTGCCCCTAAAATGTTGACCTTGGTCAGAAATCACCTCATGGGGCATCCCATGTCGGCAAATGATATGTTCTTGCAAAAATTTGGCTACCTTTGCCGCTGTGAGTTTTGCGTATGACTGAGCCTCTACCCATTTGGTGAAGTAATCAATAGCTACCAACACAAACTCATGCCCGTTCGAAGCTTTGGGGTTAATTTTTCCGATCACATCGATACCCCAAGTGGAAAAAGGCCACGGAGAACTCATCGTGTGCAATTCTGTTGGGGGCACATGGATGAGGTTGGCAAAAATCTGACATTTATGGCACTTCTTCACAAATTCTGTGCAATCGGCTTCTAGTGTATTCCAAAAATACCCTAAGCGGAGAATTTTCTTAGCCAACATACGAGCATTCATGTGAGGGCCACAGATTCCCTGATGTACTTCCTCCAAGATTGTCTGTGCTTGATCTTCATCCACGCACACCAGTTGTACACCATCAAAAGATCGCTTGTATAAAATATCTTCGTGTAATATGAATTGGGTGGCATAACGCCTCAGGAACCTTTTATCTCCTTGGGTAGCATCTGCAGGGTACTTCCCCTCTCTGATAAAATCCACAATATGGGCAAACCAAGGCCTACCATCTACTGTCAGGGCATTGACGAAGCCTTGATGCGAAGGATGATCTCTCCGATCTATAATGAATGGTTGTATTTGCTCACCCGAACCAAAATCAACCATCGATGCGAGAGTAGCCAAAGCATCGGCAAACCTGTTATTGTCCCTCTGGAAATAGTCAAAACTAATTTCTGTGAACTGCTTCATTAGAGACTCTACACACCCTTGGTATGGTTTTAACTTTTCCTCCTTTGTTTTCCACTTGCCTTGGACTTGGCATATGACAATCGACGAATCTCCGTATACTTCTAATCTTTTGACCCCAATAGAGATGGCTGCTTTCAATCCCATGAGGCAAGCTTCATACTCGGCCATGTTGTTGGTGCACTCGAAGTCCAACCTATATGCCATGGGCATGTTCAACCCTTCAGGAGTTATAAGTAGAACTCCGGCTCCGCAACCTTTGTGATTGGCGGCTCCATCAAAGAACATTTGCCAACTGCCAACCTCATTTTCAACCTCAACAGAAACTACATCTTCATCTGGAAATATGTCATTCAAAGGCCTCGTATCAACAACTGGATGTGCGGATAGATGTTCAGCGATGACACTACCCTTGATGGACTTCTGGGTGACATACACAATGTCGAACTCCGCTAAGAGCAATAACCAACGTGCTAATCTGCCCGTCAACGCGGGTTTCTCAAAAAGATACTTGATGGGATCCATTCTGGATACCAAAAAGACTGAATAGGTCAACATGTAATGTCTCAACCTCCTTGTTGCCCAAACCAAAGCTGCACAAGTCTTCTCCAGGGTTGTGTACCTTGTCTCACAGTCTGTGAACTTCTTACTAAGGTAATAAATTGCTTGCTCTGTATGCCCATCTGGACCATGCTGAGCCACCATCGATCCCATGGAGGTTTCTAATACAGAGAGATACAACAACAATGGCCTTCCGGGAGTAGGGGGAATGAGGATTGGTGGGTTTACCAGGTAGCTCTTGATGCGATCAAAAGCCAATTGGCATTGAGGATTCCACCCCTTAGGTTGATCCTTTTTCAGTAATTTGAAGATCGGTTCACATATGGCTGTTAGTTGAGAAATGAACCGACTAATGTATTGGATCCTTCCTAAAAACCCTCGAATTTCCTTCTCCGTTTGAGGAGGTGACATTTCTGTTATTGCTTTGATTTTGGATGGGTCAATCTCAATGCCTCTCTCACTTACCATGAACCCCAAAAGCATACCACCTGTCACCCCAAATACACATTTTTGTGGGTTCAGTCTCAGTTTGAATTCCTTGATCCTCTCAAAGAAAACCCTCAAAGCCTTAAAGTGCCCTTCTCGATTAATCGACTTGACAATCATGTCATCTACATACACCTCCACTTCTTTGTGTATCAAATCATGCAAGATAGTGGTGGCGGCCCTTTGGTAGGTAGCACCTGCATTCTTCAAACCAAAAGGCATCACCCTGTATCTATAAGTGCCCCAATCCGTAGTGAAAGACGTCTTGTCTTTATCTTTGGGATTCATTTGGATCTGATTGTAACCAGAAAACCCATCCATGAATGATAGAAGCGCATGCCCCGCAGTATTATCCACTAAAAGATCGATGTGTGGTAAGGGAAAATTATCTTTGGGGCTCGCCCTATTAATGTCCCTATAATCCACACATACCCTGATCCGACCATCCTTCTTTGGTACAACTACGACATTTGCCAACCATTCAGTATACCTCGTCACCTCAATGAACCCTACACTAAGTTGCTTGGCAATCTCCTCTTTTACCATCAGAGCCCAATCCGGACGCATGCGCCGAATCTTTTGTTGGAATGGCTTTGCATCAGAGAAAAGAGGGAGATCATGTTGAACTATGCTGGCATCAATACCGGGCATATCGGCGTATGACCAAGCAAACACCTCCTCAAATTCTTTTAAGAGCTCGATTAATTGGGTTGTCTCTTGCTCATCAAGGGACATGCCAAGTCTAACCTCCCGGGGATCATGTTCTAACCCCAAATTTATCAATCTGAAATCCTCACAGACAGGTTTGGCCTTCTTTTCCTTTAAAGCTTTTAATGATTTAAGAAATTCAGGCGATGGGTCATCGCAACATTCATCATCAGGAGATGGAGGGGATAGGGAAGAGGAAGAAGCAATATACTCGGAAGAATTCATTTCATTAATAACTGGGACAATTACATCAGACTTAGCTCCGACTGGAACCGACACTGCATAAGTGGAAATACCTTCTCCGACATGGAGAGAAACAGAAGGAGAAACAACTAGTGGACTGCCTACAAACTTAAAGGACTTAGGCCCAGACATGGCCGACTCTTCAGATACAAATTTCAGCTCCTCAGGGTAAACAAACTCATCCAAACAGCTCCAGTTAGGAATGACGCCCTCAGCACGATGAATCAACAAGTGGGGTGAAGGTGCCTCAGATTCATTGGTCCCACCAATCATCATGATCTCCTCATCGAAGAGACCGCTAACATCTAGGTCTTCCTCTGTGTGTCCCTGTTGGACCTGTTCAAACTGCTTCAGTGAATAATGTTCTAACTCTGCCCAATCAATCGCGCAATCAAAGAAGATCTCAAAGCCTGGTAGCCTCTCCCCTGAAAACACATCTAACCATGGTTCTGGGAATCCGCAATAGAAGAAATCCTGCCCTTCCTTGACGAAATAACCATTCAGAGTTTTGAAATAGGGAGTCATATTGACGGTCTCAGATCCATCTTCCATGTTGTTCCACTTTGAAACCTTCACTAGCCCATACTTGACAGTCTTGTTCTGCTGATAACCTGCCTCTGTTGCCTTTCCTTCAGAACTTTCCCCGTTGCTAAGCATATGGATCAAATTCTTCCCCTCATTCTTGTATTTCAACCCTTCATATCTCTTGAAATTTCTGTCATATTTTTGCTTCTTGGCTGCTATCTTTTGTTGGTCCTCCTCTGTCATAACATAACCAAGGCCAAAGCGTTGTGTGTTCACATTCAGAGATAAAATATCTGGGTCACCCTGTTGTCGCACCCCTAGGCCCATGCCTGGAAAATACTTCATTTTAAGAAGCATGTTGGTTACTCTGGGGTTGGTGATGTTAAACTCTGTCAAAGCAAATCTCTCTCCCGGTGAACTAGGCCCCAAAGTTGCATTGATACTGCCCAACTCAAAACCTCCCAAACGAACTTCAGATGTCTCACCATTGTTACTTTCCCCCACATCAACGGATGCCATCATGCTGACCAAGTCAGGATCTGCCAAGACAGTGATCACCTGCCCTTTGAACAAAAATTTTATCTTTTGGTGAAGGGAAGAGGAAACTGCCCCAGCCTTGTGTAACCATGGACGGCCTAAAATCATATTGAAAGACGCGGGAATATCGATAACTTGGAAGTCTACCTCGAATTCTGCCGGTCCAACTACTATCACCACAGTGAAAATTCCCAACACGCTCCTCCTGGTGTTGTCATAAGCTCGAACACATTGACTAGATGGCTTCATCTCGGCTTCATCAAATCCCAAATGTTTAAAGGTCCTGAGAGGGAAAACATTCAACGCCGACCCATTGTCTACCAATACTTGGGGAATTCGACATCCTCTGCAATCAATGGTTATGTGTAAAGCCCTTGTGTGGTTCGAACCTTCAAGAGGGAGATCGGCATCTGCAAACATCAATGAGTTCACTGCGTACGCGGCTCCTACTAGGCTCGCTAGTTGTGCCGAATCGGTCCCAATTGGAACTTGGATGCTTGCCAGAGATTTCAACACTGCTTCCCTGTGGGTAGGAGAGGCCATGAGCAAGCCCCAAATAGATATATTTGCTTGGGTCTTCTGCAACTGCCTCAATACTTGATTCTCCGGTTCAATCAACTTATTGTTCAGTCCCTGATCTTTTGGCCTTGCTGGTGGTTCTGTGAGTCCTGCTGCCTTGTAGTTCTTCCCACTCCGAGTTTCTGCTATTATCTCACCCGAAATGTAGAACTCTACCTCGTCGTCAGACTCCGCAAACCTTTGCTTTGCCTGCAACCCTTCCCCAGGGATAATGATATCATAATCCTCATTAGCTTCATGTTTGACTGCATTTAGTTCCAAGCCAAGGTTTGGTGTGTAAGTCTCAAAATCAGATTCATCATACAAGCCATTGATCTCATCTTCCTTCAACTCTGACTCTACAGGCTCCTTCAAACTAGAAGTGACAACATCAGCCAGAAGGGGGAAAGTAAACCCGCTAAGATCTCCAACGCTGGTCGCCTCTGTTTGGCTACTCTTCACTGATAGAAAACTGATAAGGGAAGTCGGGTCAAAATTTCCTAAATCTTCCTGCAAGGCGTTAACTCTTCGATGCTGAGGAAGGGGATTTGTGGCAACATTAGGTCGTTTGACCCGGATTTCAAACTTCTTTGCATCAAGCAGATCTTGGATTGCCTCCTGCAACTTGTAACATCTATCTGTTGCGTGACCTTGCTGAGAATGGTAGTCACAAAACAGGTTTGGATTGAACCAATCAGGTTTCCGCTCAGGTAAGGGCCTAGGCTCTGGCTTGACTATAAGACCGGCCTGAAGCAAACGATTCAAAACTGAACTCAAAGAAGTCCCCAAGTCAGTGAACTGCCTTCGAGGTCGACGGGGAGCGGGGGTTGCATCTTGCTCAATCACAAATGGCGTTGACGGAGTAGGCAAGGCCGGCGTTGTGGGAAGAATCGCCATCGTGGCATTAGACCCCGAATTCCTCTGTTGGGTAGGAGGTTTTCTGCTGCTACTAGCCTCCTTAGCAAGTTTGCTATACTTGGGGAGCTCTTCTTGGGCGAGGGCATCTTCGACCTGCTGGGCTGCCATTCTGAGTCCCTCAAATGTCAATATTGCCTGGCCAAACAACACATCCTTGTAGGGACCACACACCGACCTCATGATCATGGCAATCTGATCTCGCTCACTTGGTCGATCCCTCATCATGGATGCTTTGTCACGGAAACGCCTCAAATACTCGGTGAACCCTTCATTCGGCATTTGCCTTGTCGTTTCTAATTCTCTTCTTGTTAATTCCACTTCAGTATTATATCCATACTGTTTGGTGAAAGCTCTCATAATGTCCTCCCAAGTGCGAGAGGATGCCTTGTCTAAAGACATAAGCCAATGGTGAGCCACACCGGTTAGAGAGAATTGAAAAGCTTGCCCCAACATTTCATCTGTGAACCTCTTTATCCTCAACTGTCCAATGAAAGACTTCAAGTGGGTACGGGGATCCCCAGTTCCATCGAACTTGTCACATGTCCACTTGAACCTTTCTGGCAAGATTGCCTGGGGAAAAAAGCATAGCCCCTCAGTATCAAAAATTTGGTCTTCTGCCCCTTTCATATTCCTTATAATGTGCTCCAAACGGTTGACCTGATCCTTCAATTCCTTTTTCTCTTGATCCTCAACTGCCCTGGCGGTAGGAGCATTGACAAAGAAGTCATACTCATCCTCGGCCGGGTAGGGAGGTTGGGGAACAAACCTAGGAGTTTGAGGGCGACTCCGTTGATCCGGAACCTCTTCCCTTGGTGCGACCATATGTGTGCGTACCACCTCCGTGAGGTTGGCCATCATTTCCTCTAGCCTGGCCATTCGACCATCCATGTTATCCAAAGGTGGTTGTGGAGGAACGCCTGCCATCGAGAACCACGGAATGATGGTCCCGAGAGGTTGCTAGGACAATCCCAACTAAGTGGGATGAACGAGAAAGGCTGATTGGGGTAAGATGTTGGCGGCACTGACTGGTACCGGAAAAAGACAAATATAGACGGTGAGATAGCAATACACAACACTCTCCTACTTGAACACAAGACTAGCCAAACATACGCAAGCAAGGACGACCGGACCAAACAAGAGTTAGCTCAAATGAGAGTGGCATCAACTTAGCGGCATACTTAAAGAAGTGTGCCTAAGTTAAAGAGACTCTCAAGTGATGGATCAAGCAAAGGTGGTTCCTGTAAGAACACTTATGTAGGCGACTCTACACTGAATCAATCACCAAAAACCGTGGTGGACGAATATGGGTCCACCGTTAACATCGAGATAGCATGTGTGAAACCTTTACCAGGTTGAGACTTATACCACATCGGACTGGTGGTGTTAGCATATAGCCACGGTACCAATCATACGGTGCAGTTGTAAGAATCAACAACTGGTGTAGTTACAAACACTAGCACCTTTAATGTTAATGATAAATCCAATCCTTCCGTTGGTGGATGGTAGATTGAGACGGGTAAAAAATGACTACAAGGGGTTCCCACATGAACCGCAAACAATATTACATTAGTTGTGTTGATCCTAGTCATTGGTTCTATGTCCAAGTACATGATGCATGTTGGCTAGGTTTAGGACCGGAAAGGCTACCTTGACAGGACCGATATACCTATCACCCGCATACACGGAATGAATCAGAGGCACGTGGTCCCTTTGATATACCAATAGGGGAATAGCTCGAGCATATCGGACTCAGAGTGTTAACCGATTGCATCTCTTTGGGCACACCTAAATGTGTGTGATCTCCCTCAAGCACGCAAGGTAACACCCTCGCCGATAAGTTCCGTATTCCAAACCTAAATGGTACGGTATCAAGGGGTGTGATGTAACTGGGGGCGGCCCAAACATATGTAAGGGACCCTGACAGCTACACCACGGGGGTGAATAAGGGTAAGGCATGCTGTGCTCAATGCAAGGAGTGTATGCAAGTGATGAAAAGTGAAAAATAACATGTCAATATACAACAATAAGGTACAAATAAAGCTATACAAACAATGGTCAATCAAGAGTCTGACATCCCCAGTGGAGTCGCCACTGTAGGTACCACGGACCTCCGCCGCCCCGCGGGATCGCGATACGGTGCGTAGCGCGTGTGAACACGCTAGGGTTCGACCCTAATGAGATGAGATGGTATCCCCTGGGTATCAAATGCCAAGGGGGGTACACGTTATGGGTAAAAAGGAGTCGCCACCTAGAAAGGGTCTAGGACCCATAAATTTCTCCCCCAATCAAGGGAGAGAGACTAATGACTCTGATGGATAAGGTTGGTTTGCACTAAGATTCTAGACAAGTGTCAAGTGACAGACTGGGAAGGTGTTAGGCACCCGGTCTGCCCGACCCTAAGGCCGGTCTCTTTTTGTTTGACCAAAGTTTGTTTGTACCCTACTAACTAGTCCTAAATCTAGGTCACTGAAAACCCTAAACTAGGTATCTAAGCATGACATGTGAAAACCCTAAACCAAGTGTCTAAATTATGCTAGCTAGGTTATGATGCAAATAATGAAATGATTACGCTAATTAAAATTAAAAAAAACAAAACCTAAATGATTTAATTGATGTATTATGAGTCTTAGATTAAGCTAATGAAATAAGCCTAAACCTAGGATTAGTTGAGCTATTTATGAAACCCTAAATTAAACTAACTCGATTAATTGAGCCTAACCTAGATGGATGATTAATGAATTTATGAAATCCTAAATTGAATTAATTAAATGATTAATCCTAATCCCTAGTAATTTGTGAAATGAATTATTGCAATCCTACTTAATCTAATTAAAAATATTTACAAATTAAATGAGACCTAGTTAATTTATAAAAAAAATGAAGTGGATTAATTACATTAAATGGAAGCATTTTACTAGTCTACCTAATCTAGTTTAGGAAGATTAAACTAAACCTATGGTTTAATTAAATAAATTATGAAACCTAATTGGACTAATTATGTCTACTTTAAGCTAATCCTAAGATAAGTTAAACATTTTTTTCAAAACCCTAATAAATCTAATGAGAAGAGAATCTTTTAACTAATTAATCTAGTTAATTATCCTACATTAAATAACTAATTAGTTGATTGATTAAAATAAACAAACCACTAGAAGGAACATGACTGGTAATTACACAAGTTTAATAAATTGAATTAAATGAAGAAATCAAATGCAATGATTTAAAAAGCTAAATTAACAAACCACAACTAAATAAACAACAGTTAAAATGACTAATTACATTAACTACACATTAACTACGTTACTTTAATCAATCTAGATTAATACTACACTAATGCAAGTGAATGTTGGGGTACAAAAAATAGGAGATAGTAGAGAAACCCAAATCCCCAAATACGTCCTAATGCTACGAGCCGGTTTGAGGGGCCAGCCACGCCCGTCCTAAACTAAACACGCCCTAAACTACGTCCCATACATTATTTAGAGGGAAATAAAATGAAATCATTTGATTTTAAATTTTAAAATTAGGGGAATCTCAAACCTAAATTCTAGGACTAGACACATTACAGAACTGAAATCAAACTAAAATGGATAAAAGAAAAATAAAATATATAAAAAAAAAAGGGAAAGATTCCACATAGAAATGAAATAATAGGTTGGGGCATATTACAATTTGAATTACAAAAATAAATAAATAAATAAAAATGAAATGAATAAATAAAAGAAAATGAACACAAAAAAAAAAATATAAAAGGGAAGGAGATGGGATTTCGGCCACAGGGAAAAGAAGAAAAAGAAGAGAGAAAAGAGAAGAAGTGAAGGAAGGTGGAAACCCAATCCTCATTTCCTTCTGCAGTTCAATTCACCATCGATAACCCACCCTTGTGTCTGTAATAATCCCAATCCCCATTTGAAATATCAAGATTAGCATTCGATTGGATAATCTATAACAAGCAAAACCCTAAGAGGATAAAGGGGAAGACTCCGGCTTCTTGCTCTTTCGATTTCTCTCTGCTTTCTGAAACCCCTCTCAAACCCTTGACCAGTAAATCCAAAAGAAAAGAAGGGAAAGAAAATATGTCCACACAATTTCCAAGTTAATGCACACAATAACACATAGGGAAGGTAAATTGCAAAACAATTCTTTGAACCCACAACAAATCTCAAAAGCAGACATGACTTGCCAACACCAGAATCTCCAATCAGCAAAAGCTTGAACAGATAATCATACTCCTGATTCATGACTGTATATCGCTAAGGAAAACTGAACTACGAGCAACGACGGCGATAACGAAAGACTCCTCCGGTTCTCCGGCACGAATCCAAAGCGAAACTCGTATCTTCGCCAGAAAAGATGAACAAAGAGAGAGAGGTTTGAATAGAAAAGGATTTTCAAACGAAACAAATGTTCAGAGAAGAGTCCTCTCTTTGCGCCCTTTCCATTGGTATGAAGTGATGAGAGAGGTGGTAGCTGGTTGAACGACTGATAACTTTGGGAAGTGGTCCTGGAACCATGGCGGAACCTCGAAGCAAAACTTGGAATGAATTTATTTTCCTGCGTAGCCGATATCCCTCCAAGGTTCTGCAAGGGAATCCGGGAAATTGAACTCGAAGCGGCCGTTAATGCGTTGAAAGAGACCAGAGTACCAGACCAAAATCCTTCGCTCCTAACTAAACAGAGGCACAGATGGAAGCGGAAATGAGTAGATGGAAAGAGGTGGAGAGAGAGAGAGAGAGAGAAGAAAAAGGAAGTGGTTTTGTCATGGTAAAAGAGAAAAGAAGACAGGAAGAAAAAGAAGAAAAAGAAGGAGGGGACGGTTGAGTTCGGTTAGGAGGAAGAGAAGTAGCAGGAGAAGAAGAAGAAGAAGGAGAAAAAGAAGAAGAACAAGAGAGTGGAGAGGGGCGGCTGGAGACTCGGTTGCAGCAGCAGGGAAGGGTGCGGTGGCAGGAGAGAAAAAAAAAGAAAAGAAGAGAAGAAGAAGAAGAGGGGAGAGTTAGGTTATAGGTAAAATTCTGATCCAAGGGTCCAGATTGAAAGAACAAAAGTAACTTAAAAAAAAACTAAACCAAATAAAGGTAAACATGTAAAACTAAAAACAATTAAATTTAACTAAACTAAAAGAATCAATTAAACCATAATATCTTTAATTGGACCGGAATAAATCAATTTAAATCTAATAAATCGTATTGAACCAAACTGAGACTAATTAAACATGATTAATTTCAATAAATAAATTAGCAACTAATATATTAATTAAACTAATTCTAAATCACTATTGGGAGGAAAGAAAAATACCTTAAACCGGCTTTAATCAAAAAAAACAAGGGGAGATAACCCTTGTGCTTTAAGCCCCGAATCGAACCGAACCGGACAAAATCTCCCGGCTCAAGGAAGGAGTAATGTATTAAACTTTTAAACTTGGAGAATCTTTGATTTTAGAGGGAATTAGCAAAAACCATATTCCTTCTCCCAAATCCTTTTTTAATTTTTCTCCTCCCCTTTTTGGAAGAGGGGAAGGGCTATTCTTATAGCCTTGGGACTTGGGACAATTCTCTCAAATTTCCGATGTGGGACTAAAAAACTAGAGAGAATTGTCCCAAAAGGCTTGCTTTTGGACAAAGGGGTTTGGGCGCCACGTGGCACTCTTTGGTTGCTCGGAATGGAATCTGATACCGAACTTTGGAGTCAACTTTCGGGGGTCATATCTTTCAAACCGTTTGTCGGAATTCGACGTGTAATATGTCGTTAGAAAGCTCAGTCCGAGCACTATCCAATGATGTGAGATACGATTGTAGTATCATCCGAAAACCTTTATGAAAATACGCATAAAGTAGGGATCCGGATCATAGAATGAAAGAGAGAATCGGGCGTCGATTCGCATAGTTCTCGCATCAAAGTGTAATGTCCGACTTGAGGGGACAAACAACAATAATCCACAACATCAAATTCTAATTTTTTTTGAAAACATTTTCTCTTGAAAGTTTATAGAAAAAAAATGGTCATTTTCTACTCCAAGTTTGAAAATTCTCCAAGTCTAAAATATCCAACATGTAATCCTTCATATTGTCATCATTGCCGGGGGGTGACAAAATTCGGTGTCTACATCAGGTTGCGTGTGGTTCGAGTTCGATTCCTCTTGCCTCTTTGGGACCACCCACATGAGAATGTTTAGTGCTCTTCTCTGCTTTTGGTGAAAGTTGAATGATCCTCATTCAACCCCAGTATGGCTTGGTCCATGCGGTTGTGTAGTCAGTATGGGCCCGTGGGACTAGTCAGACCAAAGGCTTGGATACCCGTCATTAGCACCAAAAAAAAAAAAAAAGGAGTTCCGGGCCTCCATTGCTTAAATCCCTTCAAACCATGGTCAGAAAGCAGCCAGGATCTTGTCTATAAGAATGGAAGAAGATGAAGAACTATAGAAAGTTCTTGTCCAAACTAACTATTTGAGAGCGGTCTCATTCTTACGATCACATAATTTTAGAATGCTTAATTATTTTGTTCTGAAACTTCTTCCATGTATAATTTGGAAAATGAACATAGATTATTACTTTTGGTTCTTGATTGAATATTAATTATCCTATAGTGAATTGCATCTATAATTCATAAATGCTTCTTGTTATTTTTAGTGGTTTGACTATTAGAGAATTTAAGTGGTTATTTGAACTTTGTAATGCTTTGGCATAGACGGTCCAGTATGAAAATTTATTATTGCTTTTCATGCTATGTTATGTGATTGAAACAACATTTTTAATATCCTAGATTTTTCTATAATAACTGACTGGGATTTTTATTTCAATGTGCAATATGTATGATTTTACTAGTCATCTACAGTAACATCTCCCTGATTATTATTTGTAGTTACAAAATACCTTCTTCAATGTTTTTTCCAACTTGTAAAAACGAACTAAATTTAAAAAAATAATGTATCTACTGAGATTTATAAACAATGTTCTTGGTTGATATATCTAATAAAAAGAAAAGAGAGTTTTCTGGGAGAAATTGAATGGTTTTCATTTTGTTCCCTTGCTATTACTATGACCAACTTCAGGCCAAGCCTATTGCAATGAAAAGACCTTTACTTGGTTATGCAACTTGAAAGCATATTGGAAAACTATGGAATTTCTTGGATCCTTTAGTTTTGCATACCCTTTTTGAGGTATTTCTTAATAATTTTTTGTTGGTTATAATGATTGATCTGGTTACTGAAAATTAATGGCTTAATTTCTATACAGAAATATTGCCCAACTTGCAAAGGTTAGGATTATGAAGAAACAAGGTCACTGGGAAGATCTTACTGTGCCTCGCAGGTAAGATCCCTGTATTGGTTTTCTTACATTTTGAGCTGATTTTTTTTGGAATCTCAGCTGGCATTTTGGTCATTCTTGATCCATAATCATTCTGTGGGTGTCTTGAAGTATTAAAATGCATGCTGAGTACTGAGTTTTGTTATTCGTTGAGGTAGTTCTTCCACTTATCTGATGCAACATGTTGTCGGAAAATATTTTTTTATTATTATATTTTGGGAAAAGGAGTGGTTAGAACCTGCTTGTGGTTGATCAAGTAGATCATTGTGCAAGTTTTGTAAAGAATTTGAGTAGGTTTGTAATGCTCTGCTATTAGACAAGATTTTAGATTAGCTGTCTGCTTTACTTGGAACTTCTGCAGTTAATAATTAAGTAAATAGAAAATGTATGCCTTTTTCAAACTGTCAGTCACATGCCCAATTCTGCTTTTGGTCTTCAATGGGGAAGAACCCTCTTGTATTTGATTCAGGCAGGAAAATGTTGTGTAGAAATTAATATAGAATTTTCCACTACATTAATTGCATTTATGTTGCTTTCTGAGTCATACAAAAGATGTAGAATTGGGCCTCTCTTCTTCGGGAACTTTCATTCACTATTATTTTAAATAAATTGAAAATCCTATGGTGGGTAGCTTGTACCACTTCCCCTAAGAAAAATCTTGTGGTATCTCTATCAGGGTTGTTCTTCCTATGTTGCTCCAAGATGATTTTTACTTCTAATGTTTGCATTGTAGCTGTAGGTTAGCGTAAAAGAATACTTATGTATTTTGTTCTGTAACAAGTAGGTCTTAAGTTTGTAACAGAAACAGTAGATGAAGTAGTACTAACTATTATTTTCCTTACATGGCTATGGTTTAAAGGAAGCAGAAACATGGGGAGGTTTTAGATTGATGTTATCATAAATGATACAGTACAGCTGATTCTAGCTGCAGCTTCTGGTTCTTGGTTGGTTTACAAGTTTGGAAGGCCTTTGATTGTGGACCAGTTATTACCTGTGGAAAAACTACACTTGATTGCCTCATTTTCTTGCTTTCTAGGAGAGACAGGTTTAATGTTTGGGCCTCTCTTTGTGTAAGCTATAATATTAGAAAGCTCTAGAATTTAATATCCTTGAGATATGGTATGCTATCGAGTATTAATTACATAAGTTATTATAGCGTGATAAACTTAAAATAATGAACCTTTTACCTGTTTTCCATTATTATAACAGTAATAACTGTTACGGTGTTGTAAGTTATATTTTTGTAAAAGAAATGTTTTCCATTATTATAACAGTAATAACCGTTATATGGTGTTGTAAGTTATCTTTTTGTAATATTTCATTTCTTTTACATCAATTAGGTAGCGCATTTTTCTAGGTAATAATTTTGAGAAAAAAGTTGTATTCTGTGTTCCATTGTTGCCACAACAATTTATTACAGTCGTCCACCAATCTCTTTATTTTATCACCTTGCACTTGCAAAATTTGATGAAAACTATTTTTCTTTCCCATACTTTTATAACTATAATTTTTCTTGCTTATATATTTAGTCATTGTAGTTCAGTTCAGCATTCATGTTGAATTGTCTCGTTGTGATCATTGATTCCTCTCATCCAATTTTCAAAGAGTTGAACAGT
>NC_056565.1:41732707-41780315 GCF_013358625.1 Macadamia integrifolia
TCCACACATCAAAACACAATCATATGCACTACATGCCATGCTATACATTTTAAATCACATCCACCTAAGCAATATTACTAAGTCCTTGATTTTAGTGCTACTACAGCCACAGTGCACGTATACTCCGGGTACGAGCCGCAAACTCCCTCCCGCGATACGCCTATAGGGCTGTTGGAGAAGGCCCACCGTGAGTACTCAAAAAAGTAAAGACAATGCCATCCACCGGCTCTCAACAGAAATGTGAATGACTGAAAATAAAGGTGTTGACTCCAGCAATTTAAAAACAGTACGATTGGCCCTCTTGAATGTACTACCGGGGTTGCCGACTGTCCTACATGACCCGTCGGGTGTTATGTCTAACCGCCACAGTGACCCGACGACCGCGACCACTGCTTCCCCCCAAATGATAACTCAACACCTTAACTCCTGTTGGGAAGGGTCGTAGCACGGGATGGTGAAAATCCTAATACCGCATGCTCCTATATGACAATAGTACGATTGCATAGTGCCTTCGTGTCCCATTCCACGGGCCACTAATGCACTCATTTCCAAGCCGACTACGGCATCTAGTCTATCAATGCATCATGCATCATGATGTCCACATTCAACATATAAACATCTCATTCAATTGGCATTTAGAATGTAAACATAGCACATATGCATAACAATGTGAGGAATGACTAATCTACATAGCATATTCATGATGGCATGACTAGACTAGATATAATTAAATGAATGCAAAACAATGCCTTGAAACAAGGCCAAATGTCCTCTCCCCACTTACCTATAGTGTACAAGGATTCCCGCTCGGTATAGGTGAGATCCGGTGCGAATCGGGTAAGATTTGGTGAACCTAACATAATTGAGCGGGGTTAGTACTTTACCATTTTAGGATTAAAATTAATGAGATCCGATGATAAAATCATGTTTAGAACGTCAAAAGAAGGTCACACGTCCGATTTGGGTCCAATCGGACGTAAGAATCACCTTCGGGGCCACACGGGTGGGTTAGATAGGTGGGCTGTCTGGCCCGCCGGTCCTACCCACCGGTTTGGACTGGCGGGTAGGGGCCCGTCGGTTGGGCCCGCTGGTTCCAGCCACCGGTTGTGCCCGAAGGCCCTTGCCCTCTTAGGTGGGTGCCCACAGGCGGGTAGGGGCCCACCGGTTCCACCCATCGGTCTTGGCGGGAAAGACACTGTTTCTTCCCAACTTCCTCCATTCTTTGGGGATTCAAATGGGGCTTTTACCAACCCATTCTTCACACCTTCAAGGTCTTATAGGATGGTTCTAACCTAGATCTAGGTTAGATTCAAGTGATGGGAAACCATCTTACCTTCTTTGCTTAAGAACGACTTCAAACCCTCCAAATCACTTCAAACCCACAATGCTTCTTCCACCTTGTCAATACCTCTTCAAATCCTTCAAGATCAACACATAAATCATCTATTAAACCTTAGATTCATCATTTCAAAGGGGATTTACAAGATCTCAAGAAACCCTACTCGAATCAAGGGTTTAAGCTTGGGTACGGGTGGCATAAATAAAAAGAAAAGAAACTCATAAATGCTATATATATACTTCCTAAATAAATGAATAGTGCACATGGATGGGTCACTCAGGTGGGTGGGTGCACCCACCTGTCCTCCCACCTGAGGGCCAAAACTTGGGATTTTGACAGAGTTCGGCCTCGGCGGGAACCCCACCCCCTGGCATACGATGTAGTATACATATATACCTTAATATACGGCTACAATACCTGCTTTATCTGTATATGGCCTTATGGTAGGTGCATGTACACGGCTTGGGCACTCCCGTCTCTTCTGGCACTAGCTTGGACTTGTCGGGCTAGCCGGTGTTTAAGGTCACCCTTGCCATCATAGCCCATAAGGAACCTGCTCTAACTCCCTCTGGTTCGGTTCCTGCACGGTTAAACCGGTTCAATCGTGAAATCAGATTGGGTTTAAGAAGTAGGGTATTATATCTTCAGTCTGTGTACATTCTACCAAGAAATCAGCTAGCGCCTAGCCCTCGATTGCGCTTCTTGGTCAGAATTCAATGTTATGCTCACTTAACTTGATAGCCTAACTCACCATACATCCTGCTACGCTGGGGCTGTGAAGTGACTTTCTCAGTGGTTTATCAGTTAGTACAGCAATAGCATATCCTTGGAAATAGGGCCTCAACTTCCTGGCTGTCATGACCAATGCTAGTGCAAACTTCTTAATCCTCCAGTACCTTGTCTCTGCTTCCAGGAGTACATGACTCACATAGCAGATGGGCCTCTGGATCTTTGCCTCTTCTCTTACGAGGACTGCACTAACGGCTACTGTGGAGGTAGCGAGGTAAAGCTATAGCTCCTCTCCGGGCTCTGGCCGGCTCAGCAGAGGGGGCCAGGTTAGGCAGGCCTTGATTTCATCGAAAGCTGCTTTGCATTCCTCCGTCCAGCGAAATTGTTGTTGACCTTTTTCTCCTTTTAGTAGCTTGAAGAAAGGAAGACACCTATCACTAGCTCGAGATAAGAACCTGTTGAGTGCGGCCAGGCACCCCGTAAGTTTCTGAACTTCGCGAATGTTTCTTGGCGGATGTATCTCTTGAATGGCCTCAATTTTTAAGGGGGTTTGCCTCTATTCCCCTTTGCGACACTAGAAAGCCCAGGAATTTCCCAGTGGTTACTCCAAATGCACACTTTGTTGGATTTAGTCTCATCTGATTTTGCCGCAGAACATCGAAAGCCTTCTTTAGGTCTACCACATGATCAATGCCTTTCATGCTCTTGACCAGCATATCATCAATGTAAACTTCCATAGTTCTTCCGATCTGGCTTCGGAACATTGTATTCACCATCCTCTGGTAAGTGGCTCCATCATTCTTTAGGCCAAAAGGCATTGCAGTGTAGCAATAGTTGCCCTGATTGGTGAGGAAAGCAGTTTTCTCCTCATCTTTATCTGGTTGTAACCGGAATATGCGTCCATGAAGGTCAACATCTCGTGGCCCGCAGTCGAGTCTATGAGGAAGTCAATCTGGGGCAAAGGATAACAGTCTTTGGGACAGGCCTTGTTCAGGTCAGTGTAGTCCATGCTTATCCTCCACTTCCCCGTTGGACTTCAGAACTATGACCACATTGGCCAACCAGGTCGGGTACTTTACTTCTCTCACAAACTCCGCGGCTAGGAGTTTGTCAACCTCCTCATTGAAGTTTCTGCACTTCTGCTGGACAGGCTTGAAGTTAGGGTTAACGACCAGACTGTGCTCATCTATGGCCCTGGAGATGCCTGGCATATCAGAGGCTTTCCACACAAAAATGTCAGAGTTCCGAGGAAGTTCAAAATTTCATCGTGGCGTTGGGAGCTCAGCAGTGCTCCGAGATGAACTATTTTTGATGGCTTGACCTCAGTGATTGGGACAGTAAGCAGCTGTTCAACTAGCTCAGCTCGGGTCAGGAGGCTTTCATCTCGACAATCAACAATTTCTACTATACACGCTAGGCCCGAGCATGGTTTCTTGACAGTTTTTACGAAGTTGGCATAGCATTCCCGGGATTCCTTCTGGATGGACTTGCATTCCCCGACTCCATTGCTAATAGGAAATTTGACTTTCATGTGCTTAGTGGACACAATTGCCCTAAGGCCATTGAGACCAGGTTGGCCAAGGATTGCATTATAGGGTGAGACGATCTTGGGGACCATAAAAGAGACCATGGTAGTGGCTGTCTGAGCTCCCTGTCCGATGGTTACAGGTAAGTCTACAACTCCTTCTAGCTCTATTGGCGTGCCTGAAAATCCATACAAGGGTCCTGGGGCTGGTTTTAAGGCCCCGGTGCCATGCTCCAATTTTATGAAGGTTTCGTATGATATGAGGTCAACGGAGGCTCTCGTGTCCACTAGGACCTTGTAGAAGGGGTGGTTGGCCACCACTAATTGAACCACGATAGCGTCGTTGCAAGGCCAGTTCAACTCTTCCAGATCTCTGTCAGAGAATGAAATGGGTGGATTCGTTCTAAGGGCTTTGACAGATTATTCCATAATGCATACAAACCACACGTGGGCTTTGGCTTTTCTGACTGATTTCACCATGGGTCTGCCCATGATTGTTAGAATAGCTGGACCCACGGGCTAGTTGTCGTAAGCATCAGCTCGGTCCGTGGCTGGTTCCTTGGACGGCATGGCCCTATCTCAGCTCGGCCTGGCATCATCTCTCCTCGGCTTGAGCCATTTCCCGCCATATTTCTGCTTCAAATACTTGTTAAGGTATCCAGCCTTGATGAGCTCATCAATTTCCCTTTTCAGAGAATTGCAGTCTTCAGTGTTATATCCATGGTCTAGATGGTATCGACAATACCGGTTGAGGTTCTTCTCCTCTGGTTTAGCTGTCATTGGCCTGGGCCAGCGAAAATACTTATGATCTTGGATCTCTAAGAGCATGTTTGTTCGGGAACGATCAAGTTCATATCGCTCAGGTTCAGCTGTGTCAAGTGGCCGATCTGTTATATTCTTCTTCAGCTCACAAGAATCATCCCTAGGTCTCAGAGTCCTTTTCTTCTCCTTCTCCGACTAATCACCTATCCCTCTGGAGGCCAGGATTTCCTCCATGTTGGTGTATTGATTACATCGTCTTAACAACTCTGGCATTGTTTCTGGCAAGTCAAGGGCCAGAGACTAGACCAGATCAGGGTGCATTACCCTGTTGCACAACATGCTATACGCCACTCCTTGTGGTTGGTTTTTTACCTCCAGTGTAGCCTTGGTGAATCGGGTAAGGAACTCTCTTATAGCCTCTCTCGCTCCCTGCTTATTGTTCATTACGTTTTGCGTAGTTTGCTTCTGCTTCATACTTGCTTGGAAATGTGTGAGGAACGCTCTTGTCAGCTCTTCATAGCTGCGGATGGACCGTGGTTACAAGTTTGACATCCACACCAGCGCTGCTCCTTTTAATGAGGCTACGAAGGCTCGGTAGAGAATGGCGTCTGACCTACTATGAACCATCATGGTCGAGCCATAGTAAAATAGATGATCATAGGGATCTGTGGTGCCATCATATCCATTGAAGACGGGTATCACAAAATTTGGAGGCAGCTCGACGTCTATCAGTTCGTCGGATAGTGCATTATAGGTTGGAGTTATGGTTATGTCGACTGGGTGCCTTTACCTCTGCATTCCTTCTACTTGCTCAGTGAGGCGCTGGATGCGGCTCTCCAGGTCATCCAGTCTCTCCTCTACTCGGTGATCCTGGGATCGACCTGCCCTTTCACCTCTTCTGGTGCTTCTTCCTTGGCCTTGGTGACCACCAGGCCGATCCTGGCCTTGCCGTGGTGCGCCACTGGTCGGCCTGATGGGCGAGGTCTGACCCCCATGGGGTTGATCTTGCCATTCTTCTCTATATGGACGCATGCCTCTAGTGAGTCTTTGAGGTGACAGCTGGCGTCTTCCTACCCGGGGTGGGGATCTATGGGCATCATGTGTCTTTAGACTCCGGTGATGCACGGAACGACGAGCTCTTTCGTTCTTGACAGGAATGGGACCTTGCCTGCGTGCCTCGATAGGAGAGAGGGGTGGTATTGAGTGAACAATTCATGACATTCTGGCCGACCCCCTCCTTGCTATTGATTGAGGGGTGACACTGTTGTCAGGAGATTCATCGTTGAGTTGTCTACCCAGAAAAGGCCTAGGTGACTGAGCTGAACTAGTCCATGGCACTGAAAGTGCTGAGCTGACCTGACATATGAAGTCCCGTACCAGTGCGTTTGTCGCTAACACTTGTAGCTGCAGGCTCTGCGTCTGCTCTTCCATGTTTGGGTTAGTTACCCAGGATGATGGGACATAGCGAGATAGCTAAGGGTTCTGCTCGCGCTGATCCCCCTCTGTAATATCCCACTTCTTAAACCCGGTCTGATTTCGCGGTTGAACCGGTTTAACCATGCAGGAACCGAGCCAGAGGATGTTAGAGCGAGTTCCTTATGGGCTATGATGGCACGGGTGACCTTAAACACCGGCTGGCCCGACAAGTCCGAGCCAGTGCCAGAAGAGACGGGAGTGCCCAAACCGTGTACGTGCACCTACCATAAGGCTATGTACGGATAAAACAGGTATTATATCCGTATTTTAAGGTTATATACGTATGCTACATTGTATGCTTGGGGTAGGGTCCGAGCCGAGGTCCGAGCCCGGTCAAAATCCCAAGTTTTTACTCTCGGATGGGTATGTCAGGTGGGTACACCCACCCACCTGAGTGACCCATCCATCACTATTCACTTAATTAGGAATAGTATATAAGGCTTTATGATTTTCTTTTCTTTCCATTTATTACCCTCGTACGTTGGTGAGAAAAGTAAAGAGGAGAGAGAAAAGAAAGGGAAGAAGAAAGGAAGGATTTCAGCGGCGCCGAAGCTCGATCTTGCCATTCCGGTGCCGGGAGAGTAATCTTCAACTCGAGATCTACAGTTGGAGGTAAGAAAAGCTGGGTTTTATGAACATTCACCATACCCAAGCTTTAAACCTTGATTCGAGTATGATTTCTTAAGATCTTGTAAACACCCTTTGAAATGATGAATCTAAGGTCTAATAGATGATTTATGTGTTGATCTTGAAGGATTTGAAGAGATATTGACAAGGTAGAAGGAGCATTGTGAGTTGGAAGTGATTTGGAGGGTTTGAAGTCATTCTTGAGCAAAGAAGGTAAGATGGTTCCCCTCACTTGAATCTAACTTAGATCTAAGCTAGAACCATCCTATAGGACTCTAAAGGTGTGAAGAATGGGTGGAGAAAAACCCCATTTGGGTCCCCAAGGAATGGAGGAAGATGAGAAGAAACTGGGGTTTTTCCGCCAAAACCGGCGGGTACAACCGGTGGGTCCCTACCCACCTGAGACACCCACCCGAGAGGACCAGGGGGTCCCTGGCCAAACCGGCGGGTAGGACCGGCGGGTCCTACCGGAGGGTCCCTACCCGCCGGTCCCAAACCGGCGGGTTGGACCGGTGGGTGGACAACCCACCTGAGTGACCCACCCGAGTGGACAGAATGTGATTCTTAGGTCCGATTGAGCCCAAATCGGACGTGGGACCTTCTTTCGACGTTCTAAACACGATTTTGACGTCGGATTTCATTAATTTTGATTCTAAATTGGTGAAGTACTAACCCCGCTCAATTTTGTTAGGTTCACCAAAGCCTTCCCGATTCGCTCTGGATCTCACCCGTACCGAGCGGGAATCCTTGTACGCTACAGGTAAGTGGAGAGAGGACGTTTGGCCTTGTTTCAAGGCATTTGTTTGACATTCACATAACTATATCTAATTTAGTCATGTCATCATGAATATGCTATATAGATTAATCATTCCACTCATTGATGTGCATATATGCTATGTTTACTTTTCAAATGCAAATTGAATGTGTTGTTATATGTTAAATGTGGACATCATGTTGCATAATGCATTGATAGATTAGATGCCGTGGTCGGCTTGGAAACGAATGCATTGGTGGCCCGTGGTATGGGACACGGAGGCACTATGCAGTCGTACTGCATATAGGAGCATGCGGTATTAGGATTCTCACCATCCCGTGCTACGACCCTTCCCAACAGGGGTTAAGGTGTTGGGTTGCCATTTGGGGGGAAGCAGGGGTCGCGGTTGTCGGACACTGTGGCGGTTAGGCATTACGCCCGGCGAGTCGTGGAGGACAGCCGGCAACCCCGGTGGTATTTCAAGAGGGCCAATCGTACTGCTTTTAAATTGCTGGAGTCAGCACTGTCATTTAATTTATTTACATTTCTGTTGAGAGCCGGTGGACGGCATTGTCTTTATTTTTCCGAGTACTCACGGTGGGCCTTCTCCAACAGCCCTATGGGCGTGTCGCGGGAGGGAGTTCGCGGCTCGTACCCGGAGTATACGCGCACTGTGGTTGTAGTAGCACTAAAACCAAAGACTTAGTAATGTTGATTAGGTGTATGTGATCTAAAATGATTTGCATGGCATGTAGTGCATATAATGTGTTGTGATGTGTGGACTGTTGTGTGTGGTCCACCTCTCTACTTACTGAGCTAGTGAGCTCATTCCACGTGTACACCTCTTTTTAGATGATTTTGCAGGTCATGCAACTGAGGAGCAGGGGGTGGGTCCCACCGTCGAGTTCCCTGAGGAGGACTGGTGGACCCCTGAGGAGTTTGAGCACGGCATAGACTGCGCGTGTGAGAGCTGTGCTGCGAGACAGCAGTTCTGAGGCCGAGCTGAGCTCCAGCCTTGAGACCGAGCCGAGCTGTGTACTCTGATGATTTTGGTTAATTCTTGTATATACTTGATATTTGAACTTTATTCTTTTTGTGTATATATTATGCCTTCGGGCCCAAATGTATATATTTATTGTATTACCAATTGGGTATCAAGTATATGGGAATTATTTACAGGTAAAACTTAGTCTTCCGCTGATATGATGAATTGATGTTAGTGTGTGTATGCTGTGGTGGAATACAGTATCTGATGATCCTGGCAGGTTTGGGTTAACCGGTGTTAACTCGGTCACCGCTCCGATTCAGGGTGAACGGGGTGTGACAGTACATGTGTTGGTTCTCTCCGGTTCAGCCCCTATATAATCAAACCAAGTCAATACGGGTAATTAGACCGAGTTTAGAAAGTAGGGTATCACACTAACTCTCTTATTCCTTATCTTTTTAGTATTTCTCTCATTCATAAACTGCATCTAACACACTCTTCTTAGCCTGTACATAGGGACCTAATTCACAACTTGAGAAACACAAAAAATTTTAAAGAGTTTTTTCTTGTTAGCTTTTTCTTTTCTCTTGAGTTGTAAGCAAAGATTGAAGTTAAAGTTTGAAGTTTGAAGTTCTTAAGCATGGATTTTGCAGTATATGTTCAGTTAATTACTTCTTTTTATTTTTTTTAATTTCAGATTTAATTTTATATAATGTCTCGTCCATCTTCTAGTTGTTCTTCACCTTTCCTCATCCCCATGGTGAGCTAAATCCTACAACTTAGGGATTTAATGAAACCATGAGATGAAGAGCAACTTGTATGCAATTGATGCCTGTTGTCTTAATTTCATATAACCAAAACCCTATTGCGAAGTCAAAATTATGTATGCCATTGATTATCTTTCATATGCGTAATTGCCAACTTCCAATAGGGTCTTGCTTATAACCTAATGCTATGTATGTGTTGAATAACTCATGGGATATATTAGATTTAAAAATCAATATTTCCTATTGACCTATTCGAGCATGTGATATAGGGCTAGATTGTTTATAGATTGTTCTTAAATCTCATGGTGGATTATAATTCCTAAGTGCTTCCCCACATCATAATTTTACACCTCTCTAGTGCTTACATAATTTTATGTTCATTAATTCATTCTAATTTTAATCTTAGGTTCACTTTATTGTTGCATGTTTAATTTAATTCCATGGTTAATTCTTGTCCTTTTCACCATTGTTAATTTAGTTTATTTTAATTTGTGACAACCCCATTAGTTAGTACATTTTGCCTAGGTTAGAACTGAATTTTCCATAGAGCTCACCTCACTGTGATCAACCCAGTTGCGGTATTACTTTATTATTCAATCATTTATGCAACATGAGTTACAAAATTATTTTGAAGGTGTTGGCTAATCGGTAGGAAAATTCTGATAATATTGTGTTAGCCCATGAAAATTTTCATTTTCTGAAGAGGAAAAAGAAAGGAAAATTTGGGTTTGTTGCTATAAAAATTGACATGTCTAAGGCATATTATAGGATTGAATGGAATCTGATTAGGGACCTCTTCTCTTTTCTTGGTTTTGGTCAGAACTGGTGTAATATGATTTCATACTTACTATCCTCGGTTTCCTATTCAATTAAGTTGGAAGGCTTGGCCTTTCAATTCTTCTCTTCTTCTAGGGGAATTAGGCAGGGTTTCCCGCTTAGCCCTTATCTCTTTATCTTGTCCATGGAGGTCCTATCCCGTATTCTATCTACCTATAGAGATCTTAATCTATTCGGGGGATTAAGATTGCTCGTCGTGCACCAGAGATTTCACATATGTTCTTTGCCGACGATGTGTTTATCTTTTGTTGTGCCCTACCTGATGACTTATTATCAATTAAGGTTGTTCTTGATATTTTCTCGAACTTATTGGGTCAGTGTATCAATCATTCTAAGAGTGGTTGTTTTTTCAACGCCAATGTTTCACCCTTGGAGTGGGCTAACCTTTGTTCTCTCTTCGGTATAAAGGAAGTCCCAGTGGAGTTCACTTATCTTGGCACCAAGATCACTTCTCAACGTTCCTGGGTTGGGGCCTTTAAATATGTTGTTGAGCAAGTTGCAAACAAGTTGACTTTGTGGAAATCAAATCTTCTATCATATGATGGTAGAAAATTTTTAATCCCATCTGTTTGATATTCTATTCCATCTTATTGGATGTCGTGTTTTGCACTTCCTTTAAAAATTTGTAGCCAAATTGACTCGATTTGTGCGCAATTCTAGAATGGCTCGGGGAGCCCGTTTGGCTCATCTAGAAAGGCTCGTCTGATTTCTTGGAAAAGGATTTGCACTCTGGTCAAGGTTGATGGCCTTGGCTTGAGGAATGCTAAAACTCATAACTTAGCCCTTTTGTTAAAATTAGCCTGGAGGTTGCTCATTGAACCTGAACCTTTGTGGGCGAAAGTCCTAAAGGCTAAATATTTCTCGGATTAGTCTCTCTTTGATCCTTCAACTCGAAAAAAGAGAGGTTCTTGGATTTGGAATAGTATCGCTTTGGTTCTTCAAACTTTTCATGGTATGGTAGAGGTTTCTATTGGTTCATGCAAATCTGTCTTTCTTTGGTATGACCCTTGGGTTGGGGCCTTCTGGAATTACCTAGGCTGATCTCTTCCAATACTTTGGTTCCTAATTTTAAAGTTTTTGATGTCATTAGTGAAGGAGTTTGGAATGTGTCTCTTTTAAATAATTTTTTTGCACATGACTTAATACCATATGTCAGATCCCTATATCTGACCTACCTGATAAGTGGCGATACCATTTTTCATCTGATGGTAGATTCTCTACTAAAAGGGCAACCATATTTCTTTGTGGTTGTGAATAGGGTCATGTATCTTTGCACCCTACCAGGAGCCCTTCCTCCCTCCCCTCTAGTTGGTGGGTTTTCTTGTGGAAGCTCAAGATACACCCTAAATTTAAGTTCTTTTTTTGGTGACTGTTACACAATGGGATCCCTATTCAATCTCTGATTGGATGGATATTGATTCACATTGTGTGTTTTGTGATAAAGATACAGAGATTCACTTGTGGTTTTTATGTTATTTTTCTACTCGCATTTAGGATAGTAGCCCTATTGGGTTCAGATCTCAATCATTGCAGGTAAATTCTATTATTGGATTTGTTTAGTTTTTCTTTCTCCATGCCAACCCATGTAAGTCTGATTGTCTATGTTTTTTTAGTATTTTTTCGATTGTTGCTTATTATATATGGGACCATCGTAATGTAATCATAAGGCAAACTGAATCCCCCTAACCCGATGGTGGTCATAAATAAAATGAATAGATGGCTATCTGATTTGAAACTTTATGAGGGTTTTGATTCTAATGATGGTTTCTCGTCTATTACAAATCATCCTGAATTCAAATTGAGGGGGCTTTCTGATTTACCATTTTTGTCATACCCACCAGTCTTAGTTTGTATAGGGTTTACTAATGTTTAGAGATCAAGTTCGTCTTGGTTCTGTGGTGTATTATATCAAAGTAAATTTCCAGTTATTATCAAGGGCGACACTCTCTCCTCAGATGTTGTGGAGGTTGAAGCTGCCAGGATTCTGCAGGGTTTTCGGTTGATGAATTCTAGAGGTTGGAATATATTTGAAGTATGGTTCTCCTCAAAGACATTACTTCATCTTATTCCGACGCCGACACATCATTGCTAGCCCCTTAATAGTTTTGCCACCTTTTGGGATCTTTATGTCTGTTTTTGTTTTGGTCATATACAATTTGTGTATAAGTGTATGGAATCTGATCCTGCTATGTTATGTTTAAGGAATGTAGGGGACTTGGTTAACTATAGTTTTGTGATATTTACACTTTCTATTAAAAAAAAAAAACGTGGCATATAATCTAAAGACCATTCATGAGAATGTAAGATTCTACCAACCAAAAAAAAGAAAAAAAAAAAAGTGAGATACGAATACAATTGGTATGTATGGTCATAATGAAACTACTAGATGTGGCATCAAGAATTACTTATAAATTTTGGACAAACTCGACGATGGATTATTATTCATCCCAAGGAATTGGTTGGTTTGGGAGTAGGTCGAGTAGGTCCTACTATTTTTTTTTTCTGCGAGGGAGGTGAAAAATGTGGGTCCTACTCACCAACCAAATAATAAGAAACAACTTTACGATGTAACTCCCCTGTCCATTTTTTGTTCTAAAATTGTGATTTTATGAAGTTATGAAAAGGATATAATTTTTCAATTTTATTATGGAAAATTACATAATTACCCACTTATGAGTTTCTCTTTACAAAATTACCCACCAAAAGTTTTAGTTAACAAAAATGCCTAAAATTTGTTTTCCCTTTACAAAATTACCCACTTAAAGTTTAAGTTAACAAAAATACCCAAAATTAAGTTTGGATTTATAAAACTACCCACTCAAAGTTTTAGTAATAAAAAAATACATAATTATATGTGGAAAATGAAGAATCACTATTTTGGTTTTTAGTTTTGTAAACCCAAACCTGATTTTGGGTATTTTTGTTAACAGAAACTCTGGGTGGGTAGTTTTGTAATTTTAATTATTTTTATTAATCAAAACATTTTTGTGGGTAATCTTATAAAGAAAACCCCAAAAAATGAGTGGTTATGTAATTTTCCCTTTTAATACTTAGCGTAACGGCCACCACGCACGTCATATGATGTTGATATTTTTTTTTACCAAAAAATAAAATGTTGATATTTTTTGTACATAGCTTTCATATTGTGGCCTATTGTCGCGTCTGCCAGTATCTGAGTGGGGCCAAGGGGTGGTGGGTGGGTGAGTGAGTGGGAACAATATAATCAATCTTTAACGTCGAATTGGGTAGAGGTGTCCCCACTCGTCGAGTGTATCGGTTTCATGCTTTCTGGTTTTGGTTTTGGAAGAAGTGTCAAAAAGGGTAGGTATGGTTGGTGAAGAGTTCATGAAATATATCCAAAATTTATTTATTTATTAGTATTTTTTATTGAGTTATTCACTTATTCGTACAAAAAAAATAAAAAATAATATTATTATTATGGTGATGGTGCCATACCGCCATCAGTGCCATGGTGGTGGTTAGATATCATAGACTTTAGGTTAAAGCATGTCTCTTTCTCTCTCTCCTTAAATAGAGGAGGCATAATACGAACGAGATCTTCCCTTCCTTGTCTCGGCAGATCAGATCTGAAACGGTACACTGAGTAACATTGAAATTAACTCAATCATACATCCGTCCATCTCTATTTCTATTATTGTCTCTTTCTGCTGTAGAGCTTTCTCAATTTTCTCGAATTGTCGGTCTGGTTGGTGTGTTTTCATTTCAGGCACTCAAAAGAGAGAGTTTGTGTTGCAGAAGAAGAAGAAGAAGAAGATGAAGGTGATCGAGAAGATCAGAGAAGCGGCGGCGGATGACCGTGTGGTGTTCTCGTTCGAGTACTTCCCACCGAAGACAGCGGATGGAGTGGACAGCCTGTTCGAGAGGATGGATCGAATGGTGTCTCACAACCCTACCTTCTGCGACATCACCTGGGGCGCCGGTGGCTCTACCGCCGATCTCACCCTCGAGATCGCCAACAAGATGCAGAACATGATCTGCGTCGAGACCATGATGCACCTCACCTGCACCAACATGCCCGTCGAGAAGATCGACCACGCCCTCGACACCATCAAGTCCAACGGCATCCGGAACGTCCTCGCACTACGTGGTGATCCTCCTCACGGCCAGGACAAGTTCGTCCAGATCCAGGGCGGTTTCGCCTGTGCCCTCGACCTCGTATGTACTATCTAATCTTCTTCTTGTCCTCGACGTACTTGTGCTCAACTGGTTATTGCTTCTTTCCTGCTTTTTTTTTTTTTCTGTCCTCAGCAACAAGGGCAACAACCCCTTTCGATTTCGGTTTCTGTTTCTTCTTTATTTCCAGTTCCAGTTCCAGTTCCAGTTCCATTATCAATGCCATGGAAAACAATTTCTCCATGTATTGAATCCTTCAATTTCAAATTTTCTTTTTTGTGATTGTGACAGGTTACTCACATTCGAGAAAAGTACGAAGATTACTTTGGCATTACTGTTGCTGGTTATCCAGGTCTATTCTCGTGCCTACTTCTTGCTCTTTTTTCAATTATACTTCTTTTAAAATTGATTTAAATCTTGAGTTCCTTTCTTCTTTGCAGAGGCACATCCTGACGTGATTCAGAATGGTGTTGCCTCCGAGGAAGCGTACCGGAATGACCTTGCTTACTTGAAGAGGAAGGTGCATCTATATTTTAGCAACTCTTAACCCCTCTATTTTAAATTTATTCATGAAATTTTTCATGGACAGTTTTGCCTTTCATTTATTTAGCTGTTAATGATAAGTTAGGTATTCTGTTTCTGTTCTGCTTTTGCTGATTTATTGTTAGTCTCTTCTTTCAAGTGGTTGCTGCATTGCTATATCATGCTTGGAATTTTTTTTTTCCCCTTTCTTTTTTATGGAATGAATATAAAATTTATTCTAAAGAAGTAGAAAGACTTGAGCAGGAGTTTGATTGGCACCTGATTGATCAATACATGAAAGAGAGAATCAGAATAGTGATTGCAGCCATTAATCCTAGCTTAGCCCAAGTTTGGCTGCTCTTTTTGCATTTGGGCAGGGTAAACGACGTACTTAGTGCACAAGGCTCCCGCCACTGCAGGGTTTGGGGAGGGTCCAACTATGCAGACTTACCCCGCTCTGCGGAGAGGCTGTTTCGTGACTCAAGGTGTGATGTAGCTATAGCCTCAAGATTTGGAATTACCTATAGGAGAATGAAGCAGACTCAGGGCCAACATTAATGAGCCAGAATCAATGAGCAATAATGGCCATCAAGCTGGCCTATTTTGATTCAGTTTGGGCCGGCAGAAGTCCCAATTCGATTGGGACAGCAATAGCTTTATTTGTTAGTCAGTTTTCAGTTTGTGTTATTTTTGGAAACTTGTTAGTTAGTGAGTCAGTTATAGTTGATTTATGATTTCTTTTTATAATAGGAGTCTTTTGTTACTTTTCTATTTGGGTTATGACAAGTAGTTACTTACCTATTTGGGTTATGAAAATCTTTCCTAATTGTAATCGGCAAGGTTATAACCTATGTATAGGACTGATCAGTTGTAACTTGGACTATTATTGTTGAATGAAAATTTCTCTTGCTGTTTCAAAAGATCTTGCCTGAGATAGGTCGTGTTCATTAGCTGTGAGAGCTGAGGGTGAGAAACCCAATGACTGAGACTGTCATTATGATGTAGATTTGGGTTCCAAAACCAGAATTGGATCTCTTATGGGCCCACACAAATATTAGATAACTCAAATGCAAGACATAATGGTAGATTTGTAAATTAAGCAGTCTCAAAGGAGGTGGCGACTCTGTAAATAGATGGAATTTTATAAAGGAGTGACAGGCTTGTAAATAATAGGAATCAAGTGAATAGGATGCAATGACTTAGTGGAGGGGTAAAATAGGAAGATACAACAGAATAATGACAGAACATAATTTAATGAAAAGGCAAGGGTATTTTAGGAAGTTTGAAAGAAACCCACTTTAATAATATCTAGATTCATGTTGTCTTTTTCAACTTTCAGAAATCGAACAAGCCCAGCAGAAAAGGGAAACTTCAGATCAATGGAGCTCTTCAAGAGATCTCGGTTTGGGCTGAAACTTCAATCGAAGGGTTGCAACAACAGGTTGGCTTGGATTCCAGCACCAGCAAATCTCGACAGTCCAAGATCAAATGTGTCTTTGACCATGCAATTGGATCTGGCTGTAGCAAAGCTCAGATCTGAATCTGGATTTGATTTCTCACTAGAAGGACCAAGCTTTGGACGAGATGCTCTAGGGTGTATTGCCTAGTAGGTAGCAGCCTTCACCCACAATCTCTGGTTCAAACAACCTTGGATAAAGGTTTCGTAAATTGATCTTCTCAGCCAAGTAGTACCGACTAGCTGAGCTACAAGGAACTGACCTATGGAATTCCAGCAAAGAAATTACAGAAGAGGAAAAAGAAAAGGGGAGAGAAGAACAGAGAAAGAAGAGAGAGAGAGCTATGCACGCCTCTTGGCAGCCATGGTTTCAACCTAAAGAACCATCCATTCAAATTTTCAATTACAAAATCTGAGAAACTCCATTGTCTTGCGTGGCTACTTAAAGAGGGGGGGGGGACAACAATTGATGGAAACTAATCTAAATTAGAAATAAAATCCTAGTCAAATTAAACTTGACTCCCAAACTAACGTAAACTACTCTAACTTTAAAAAGGGAATAAATCAAACTTAAAAGGTAACGAAGGGCCTGTATGATAACCATTATGTTTCTAGGCTAAATTTCTATCTAGAAACGACTTTTTGTATTTTTGAGATGTAGATAAGTAATGGAGAGAAGGATAGGTGGACAAACCAAGTCTCAACTGAGATACTGAAGGAGAATAGTAACAATGAGAAGACCAGAAAATAATAAGAATCCACTCAGGCCTCTCACCGCAGAGTGTCGACCAGATCTGACACCAGTCCCTAAGCCTTGATCATACACAAGGTTGTCTCAACAAGGACCAGCGGCAGCAACAAGCTTGTATTTTGGTTTCATCAAATCGTGGGCATTGTGGGAGCCCTTCTCCTTTATTTATAATAATGATGGGGGGTTTACAAAATAGAAGCTATGTTTAGTTTCCAAAAATTGAAGTAGGAAACTAAATAAAAAACAACTCCTCCAGTTTCCAATTCTGAAAATAGAAACTAGGAAAATACAAATACTGAAATTAGAAACTAACTACTGAGTGAAATTAGAAACTAATTAATGACTGAAATTAGAAACTAAGTGGTACGTACGTGGTAGATCCTTTCTTACCTATCTTTATGAGATAGAGTTTGAAAGAGAAGTAATTTTAAATACGAATAATCAAGTAAGAGTTTCAAATGGTTGTGGCTTTATTGAGGAAACCACTGCCTCCCTACTCAATGAGCAGAATAAGATAAGATTCTCTTTTCTGTTTTTTATTTTCTAAACAAGGATATTTATCCCTACAATATAGCATCAGTTACACGCTTCACCCATTTCTCTCCTATTGCCTCTCCTATTTTAACTCCAACCCACATCTTACACCACACACTTCAACTCCCCTCACTTCCTATAACTACCCATACACGATCATGTGTGTGATCTTAACTACGTGAACATGGCATTAATAATAAGCATAAACAACAATTTAAATAAATAAAATAACTAACTACGCCAAGTAGGATCCATGCGTGGCAACGACTCTTGCACGTATCATGGTCCTCCCTACTTGAGTTTGGTCTTGTCCTCATGACCAAGATCAAGAGATTGAAATCGTATGGTCTCCACCCTCCAAGTTCTCCCAAGGTGGCTTATCTTCCTCTTCCACGTTATACCCTTCGATTAAGAAAAGCTTTTTGCACCGATGACTAGGTACGAAACATTCATTACAGTTGTAGCAGAGGCCTTTGGCCCTCCTTTCTTGCATTTCATTCATTGTCAGGAGTTTAATAGGCAATGAGCTAACCCCGCTTGACTGCTCAATTGGTGGGTCGTCATGTCTCTGTGACATGATCTTTGCCTCGTACAACCGTGCTAGACCAATGGCTCTATAATGTAGGGATAGGTTTGACAAACCAAACTAGACCCAAACAACAGGATCTTGTAAACCAAAGAACAACCAAAATTACCCAAATAAATCAAGCACAATATGGTGGTAAAAACCGAGATAACAGAATATGACGCTTGCAATCGATTTCAACAACTCAGAAATTCTGAAACAGAATAACAGCCAAGGGTTTAGGGGCTGAACTCATCAACTAACAAGCATAAACAGTGAAGTATATGATCAGCAACCAGTAACAACACACAGTATCAAGAGAATCAGAATTCTGGGCAGGAAACAGAATCGGCCAGAATAGGAAACTTTCCAGATTTCACAATCGGCTGGTCTGATTATGCTCAGATTAGTATTGAGCCTCCTTATAGATGAGACTATCACTCGATCCAAAATTCAAGACCATCAGATGGCTGCAACTCTCAGAACAGAGAAGGGCGACAGGATGGAAATCTGAAATTCTAAACCCAGAATTTGGAAAAAAAAACCAACAGATCTCTTACCTGAATCAAAGGGCCTTGTAGAATAAAAAGAAGAAAACTTGAAGAAGAAAAAGAACACTTGAAGATGAACCTCTTGGACTTCTCGCCGCAAAGAGTCGTCGGATCGAACACCAACCCAATACCTTGATCAAACACAAGGAAGTTCTCTCGCAGAGAAAACAGCAGCAGCAGCCATGTAGTTTGTAAAAATCGTGGCTCATTAAAGGAGCCATAGCTTTATTTATAATAGTGATAGGGGTTACATAAAATAGAAACTAACTTTAGTTTCCAAAAACTGAAATAGGAAACTAAAAATTAGAAACTCAACTAGTTACTAAATCTGAAAATAGAAACTTACAAAATAGAAAGTCTTGTGACTGAAAATTAGAAACTAATTTAAGACTGAAAATTAGAAACTAAATAACCCCATCTAAAAAGGAAACTAAAGAAAAAGGAAACAAATCATTGAATCCCGTATGCAACCTTAGAACCCCTAGTTTAGACCCATAAAAGTAGCCCAATATACTCCAAACCACATGGACTGAAGGCCCAACACATATACAACCCAACCCTAAGCTTGTTCCTAATAAAACAAGCCTAGTTTGGTGAAGAATCTGCATCAACTCTCCCCGGCTTGGAAACATTCGACTCCGACGAATGGATAAGGGACATGTAACGCTCATACAAGTCGGGATCAAGTCTCTTGAAATCATCAGCATGAATCCAAGTACAGTCACTACGGGGACGGCCTTTCCACTTGACAAGAAAAGTGTGATAACCGGTGCCACGGCGAGAGGTCTTGTAATTATCATCCAAGACGTCTTCAATAACTTCAGAAGTGGGTGGCTTCAGTTGAGGCAACCTCAGCATTTGCTCCGAGTCTCCATCATCTGAATGATGCCCAACATAAAGGTGAAGATCAGCCACATTAAACACGTTGCTTATGGTCATGTCATCAGGCAACTCAAGCACATAAGCATTAGGTCCTATACGTTTCAGCACCTTGTAGGGACCCATCTTTCGTGGATGTAGCTTGGTATTGACACCTGTCTGAAACCGTTCAGGATTTACTCGAATCATCACCTTGTCCCCGGGTTTGAACTCCACATAACGCCGATGACGATCAGCAGAAGCCTTATACACCTCATTGTTCAAGGCAATACGTCGTCGGACGTTGGCATGCACCTCAGTGATATGACGTAAGAACTCATCAGCTTCAATACTAACTCGAGCCTGGGGTGGGAGTGACATAAGGTCAATAGGCCGCTTAGGTTGGACTCCAAGCAAGATCTCAAAAGGAGTACGACCTGTTGTCCTATTCACTGAGCTGTTGTAGGCAAATTCTGCGATGTCAAGAATAGAAGGCCATGTCTTCTCATAGTCTCGAACCAAACACCTCAACAATTTTCCCAAGCTACGGTTCACCACCTCTGTCTGTCCGTCTGTCTGTGGATGAAATGCAGTTGAAAAGTTCAGCTTTGTATTTGTCTTCAACCACAATGTCTTCCAAAAATAACTCATGAACTTAACATCACGGTCAGACACAATACTAGTTGGCAGCCCATGTAGTCGTACTACTTCCTTGAAGAAGAGCTTTGCAACCTGATAAGCATCAAAAGTCTTACGACAAGGTATAAAATGAGCCATCTTAGAGAAACGATCCACAACCACCATAATGGAATCATATCGTTCTCTAGTAGGGGTTAGTCCAAGAACAAAATCCATGCTAACATCAAGCCACGGTGCATGAGGAACAGGTAGTGGAGAGTATAAACCTGTGTTCTGTTTTCCCCCTTTTGCCAACTGACATACACGGCATCTCTTGATCACATGATCGACATCCTTTGCAATGCATGGCCAATAATATCGATCAGTCACCTGTG
Source organism: Macadamia integrifolia (assembly GCF_013358625.1). Lineage (NCBI taxonomy): Eukaryota > Viridiplantae > Streptophyta > Magnoliopsida > Proteales > Proteaceae > Macadamia > Macadamia integrifolia. Next base: position 41,752,893 of record NC_056565.1, read on the forward strand.
CAAGAGTCTTATCTTTCCCAAAATGTCCCCCTAATCCTCCTCCATGTAACTCTCGTATGATGTGATGACGTAGGGAAGAGTTTGGGATACAAAGCCGCGTGCCAAAGAACAAGTACCCGTCATGAATAGAGTACTTTAAGTGCTGCCCACCTTGTTGTAACTCCATAAAGACAGTGCTGAAATCAGAATCAGATGTATACTCACCTCGTATCTGATCTATGTTAATAACATGTGCTGAAAATGTGTTAAGTGTGAGCACTTTCCGGCTAAGTGCATCAGCCACTGTATTCTCTTTTCCCGCCTTGTACTTTATAGCAAATACAAACTCCTGCAAGTAGGCTACCCATTTGGCATGTCTATGGCTAACCGATTTCTGTGAGTGAAGGTGCTTCAAGGCCTCATGATCAGTGTACAAAATGAACTCCTTACCAATGAGGTAGTGCCTCCAATGGCGTAGCACTTGGACAACTGCATACAACTCCAGATCATAAGTCGAATAGCGCTTCTTGGCCTCATTCAATTTTTCGCTATAAAAAGCGATGGGGTGTCCTCCTTGCATTATCACTCCTCTTAGCCCAACATGTGAAGCATCTGTAGCTACCTCAAATACTTTGTCAAAATCTGGTAGGCGTAGGATGGGTGCCTCGGTCATCTTCCTCTTCACAAGAGCGAAGGCTTTGGTCGCTGCAGCTGTCCATTCAAACTTCCCTTTACTCGACTTCATACATTCAGTGATGGGTGCCATTACTGCACTGAAGTTCCGGATAAATCTCCTATAGAAGGAAGCCAACCCATGGAAGCTATGGACTTCTGTTAGAGTCTTAGGTGTGGACCAATCAGTGATGCTCTTGATCTTCTCTGGATCAGCTTCAACCCCCTTTGATGACACTATAAATCCAAGGAATACAACCTTGGGCAGCATGAAGGAACACTTCTTGAGATTAATGTATAACTTCTCAGCACGGAGTTCTCTCAAGACTTGCCTCAAGTGATCCTTATGCTCTTCTTGGTTCTTACTGTATACCAGAATGCCATCAAAATAAACAACCAAAAAGCGACCAATGAAGGGACGAAGGACCTGTGTCATCACCCTCATAAAAGTACTAGGTGCATTTGTCAGACCGAACGGCATGACTTTCCACTCATATAAGCCATCCTTGGTCTTAAAAGCGGTCTTCCACTCATCCCCAGAACGGATGCGAATCTGATGATAGCCACTCCTCAGATCTAGCTTGGAAAAGACCTTTGCCCCGGACAGCATATCCAACATATCATCTAGTCGTGGTATAGGAAACCTATACTTGACTGTTATCTTGTTGATAGCACGGCTGTCCACACACATACGCCAAGAACCATCCTTCTTTGGCGTGAGTAAAGCTGGTACTGCACAAGGACTTAAGCTCTCCTCAATGAAGCCCTTCTGTAGTAACCCATCCACTTGCCGTTTCAGCTCGGCGTGCTCAGTAGGACTAAGTCTGTAAGCAGGAAGGTTGGGTAAAACTGAACCAGGTACCAAGTCAATGGCATGCTGTATGTCTCTCATGGGAGGCAACTCATCTGGGAGATCATCAGGGACTAAGTCAGAAAAATCAGACAGGAGCTCTCTAATAGGTGCACTATACGTTACCTCAGGTTGGGGGGTGACTTCCCTAGTAACAAGTGCCATAACCATTCCAGTCTCATGACTTGTGCGTAAGAACTGTTTATGGGAAATAGTTAGCAACTCCTTTGTGGGCAGAGCTAATACCCTCTTCTCATTGTCAATGCCCTTCTGATTTGACCTTAATGATCTCTTCCGCCGTATTTCAGCCGGCACATTTACCGGATAGAAAGTTGTAGGAACTCCCTTCCACATGAAAGTACACAGATTCTTCTTCCCTCCAACCATGGCATCATTGTCATACATCCAGGGACGACCAAGCAATACATCTGTGAGTTTCATTGGGATCACATCACACCAAACTTTCTCTTCATATCGGTAAAGTTTCAAAGGAACTGAGCACCTCTTATTCACCTCTAAGGTATTACCATTCAGCAAGGATACCTTATAAGGCTGAGGATGTGGGTCAGCTTTCAAGGTTGCTTTCTTCACAAAGGCTTCAGAAACAACGTTGACACAACTGCCACTATCAATGATAATCTGACAAGTATGCTCACCTGACTTCATACGGCTGTAGAATATGCAGTTACGTCGCCAATCCTCTCCTTTGGTTTCAGCCACCAATATGCGAGTAACAATATTTATTCCCTGGGTATCATCCTCATTAGTGTTTTCCATATCATAGTCATATCCACCATCATCATCATCATCTAAGGGGTAGGGATAAAGAGCTGACTCATCCTCCTCATTGGAGTCTTCAACCTCAGCTACTGCATTAACCCTCTGCTTATGCGGACAAGACTTAGCAAAATGTCCTATCTCTTGACAATGGAAACACTGTACCTTATTACTACCTGTCATGGGTGCCTTTCCTTTATGATCAGCTCGTGGAGGAAAAGTGGATTTTGGAGGTGTTGAGCTACTAGGTTTAGTGGCTGGAAAATTCTTCTTTACCTCCCCAGCTTGGAAACCAAACCTTCTAACTGGCTGTGCTAGAAGCTCCTCTGCTCGTAGGGCCTTGTCAAAACAATCCCTCACTGAGTGCACTTCAACAACTCCGATACCCCTGTTGATTTCAACTCGCAATCCCAGTCGAAACCGAGATAATAGTTGCCTTTCATTCTCCCTTATGCCTGTACGAGAATAAAGTGCGTCAAACTTGTTTATGTACTCGGCAACAGTCATAGACCCTTGACGAAGAGAGTTCAGCTGGTCTTGTATGCGAGCTCTAAAGTTGCGTGGCAAGTATTTATCTGATAACTCAAGCTTCATCTCTTCCCAACTAGTAGGTTCTCTACCACGGTCTTCCAATTCTAGCTCATAGGTCCTCCACCACTCACGAGCAGCCCCAACTAGCTTAGCACGAGCTAGTTTCATCTTCCGTTCTTCAGGTAACTCATAATAGTCAAAATAGTCATCTAGTGCCACTACCCAATCATAGAACAATTGGGGGTCATATCTCCCATCAAACTCCTTCAGATCGAGCTTGACCTTCTGTGAATCTCCAGAATACCTTTGTTGCACAGGACGCTCAGTCTCAAAATATCCTCTTACATGCTCTTCAAAAGTAGGTTGTGCTACCGGAACCCTCTGTGGTGCTCTCAGATTAGGGTTTGCTCTCCTGTTAGTCAACTGAGTAACCACATTCATTGGAGTGTCCACTTCAGGTGTGGTACGTGAACTGCCAGTAGGCTGTTGGGGTGGGGTCTCTTCATTCAACAACCTGGCATCCAATTCAGCCTTCAATTCAGCCTTTAGTTCAACTCTCATATTCTGTATCAACTCCATAATAGAAGCTAGGGTGGGGGTGTTGTTCTCAGCCATGCTCTGATACCACTTAATGTAGGGATAGGTTTGACAAGCCAAACTAGACCCAAACAACAGGATCTAGTAAACCAAAGAACAACCAAAATTACCCAAATACATCAAGCACAATATGGTGGTAAAAACCGAGATAACAGAATATGACGCTTGCAATCGATTTCAACAACTCAGAAATTCTGAAACAGAATAACAGCCAAGGGTTTAGGGGCTGAACTCATCAACTAACAAGCATAAACAGTGAAGTATATGATCAGCAACTAGTAACAACACACAGTATCAAGAGAATCAGAATTCTGGGCAGGAAACAGAATCGGCCAGAATAGGAGACTTTCCAGATTTCACAATCGGCTGGTCTGATTATGCTCAGATTAGTATTGAGCCTCCTTATAGATGAGACTATCACTCGATCCAAAATTCAAGACCATCAGATGGTTGCAACTCTCAGAACAGAGAAGGGCGACAGGATGGAAATCTGAAATTCTAAACCCAGAATTTGGAAAAAAAAACCAACAGATCTCTTACCTGAATCAAAGGGCCTTGTAGAATAAACAGAAGAAAACTTGAAGAAGAAAAAGAACACTTGAAGATGAACCTCTTGGACTTCTCGCCGCAAAGAGTCGTCGGATCGAACACCAACCCAATACCTTGATCAAACACAAGGAAGTTCTCTCGCAGAGAAAACAGTAGCAGCAGCCATGTAGTTTGTAAAAATCGTGCCTCATTAAAGGAGCCATAGCTTTATTTATAATAGTGATAGGGGTTATATAAAATAGAAACTAACTTTAGTTTCCAAAAACTGAAATAGGAAACTAAAAATTAGAAACTCAACTAGTTACTAAATCTGAAAATAGAAACTTACAAAATAGAAAGTCTTGTGACTGAAAATTAGAAACTAATTTAAGACTGAAAATTAGAAACTAAATAACCCCATCTAAAAAGGAAACTAAAGAAAAAGGAAACAAATCATTGAATCCCGTATGCAACCTTAGAACCCCTAGTTTAGACCCATAAAAGTAGCCCAATATACTCCAAACCACATGGACTGAAGGCCCAACACATATACAACCCAACCCTAAGCTTGTTCCTAATAAAACAAGCCTAGTTTGGTGAAGAATCTGCATCACTCTAATAAGGGATGATGGTTGCGCTGCCAGGACATCAGCCTTAATGGAATCACGGAGGCCACTAACGAAGCAACTCACCTGTCTATTGGGAGGGAGTAGACCCACTTTAGATAAAATTCTCTCAAACTTAGACTGGTACTCTCGAATCGATCCTGTCTGCTGCAACTTGGCAAGCTCGCCAAAGAAATCCTGGAAGAGAGTGGGACCAAATCATGCATGGAGCCCTTCGCAAAAGGCTGCCGATGATATCACTCCTCTTCCTTGCTTATATAGCTGGTACCAAAGTTGGGCCTCTTTTCGAGATGAAACGAAACCAAGGCAACCCGCTCCTCCTCGAGAGTTTGATGGAACTCGAAGAGTTGCTCCACACGCCAAGTCCAACTTGTAGCATCTTCTTTTCCATTGTAACGGGGAAAATCCAGCTTGACCATCTTAGGTAGGTACATTTGTTGTAAGGTTGTTGTGCGAACCGTGGGGCCAGGCTCGAAAGGTTGGGATGCCCCAAGGTTTTGCGTGGAAGCACGAGAATTTTCCCCTACTTCTCCCTCCGCCTAGTTCAGTGAAGGAGGGATTAACTTCTCAAACATTTCCTTCATTTTGTCGAGTAATTGTTGTTGACCATCTAACTTGGACAAAATTTGTTGTTGTCCTTCATGGAGGGAACTCACCTCACTCTCTAGCCTTTCTACTTGCTACTCCATTCCCAGGCTTTGATGCCAAGATGGTACGTACGTGGTAGATCCTTTCTTACCCATCTTGATGAGATAGAGTTTGAAAGAGAAGTAATTTTAAATGCGGATAATCAAGTAAGAGTTTCAATGGGTTGTGGCTTTATTGAGGAAACCACTGCCTCCCTACTCAACGAGCAGAATAAGATAAGATTCTCTTTTCTGTTTTTTTATTTTCCAAACAAGGATATTTGTCCCTACAATATAGCATCAGTTACACGCTTCACCCATTTCTCTCCTATTACCTCTCCTATTTTAACTCCAACCCACATCTTACACCACACACTTCAACTCCCCTCACTTCCTATAACTACCCTTACACGATCACGTGTGTGATCTTAACTACATGAACATGGCATTAATAATAAGCATAAACAACAATTTAAATAAATAAAATAACTACCTACGCCAACTATGATCCATACATGGCAACAACTCTTGCACATATCACTAAGAACCCCATCAGATAGCAAATCGTGGCCCTATGATTAAGCTTGGTCAACCCTTGTTGGAAGTGGTCGACCCTCTCTCTTCTTCTTCCTGGAATAAGTCTTCAGTGCAGCATCAATAAGTCACTTAAAGGGCTTATTTCCAATAAAATAAGCATTGGTTTGGGTTATATAGGTGTTGGGCCTTTGATCCTATGAGTTTTCTTTGTAATAGGCCACTTTAATGTACCTAAAATATGGGTAGAAAGTAGGAAAACGAGATTTACTTCATTAGTTTAATTAGAGTCATAGTCTTGATATGTTTTGGTTGTGTTGTTTGAGTCTAACTTCATGTTGGAGTCTTGATGTAGATGCACACCCATGGACCGATCCAAACCCATCTGGGTATCTAGACGGAGATGAGGCCGATCCATATTTGGTTACTTGGTCTAGTAGGATATTAGTAAATCTTATTTATTTGGGAATATTATGTAATCTTTTATTTTAAGTAGGATACATAGGGAGATATTAGTTTCTTAATTTATTTTAGTTTCTTAGATTGAGTTAGTTTCTTAGTTTCGTTTTGAACTAGTTTCCTTTTAGGATTTGTTTCCATGTTGGAGTCTTTTATTTGCCTATTTAATATGCTTGTAACTGATAGAGTAATTAGAGAATAGAATGATGAATTGAGTTTTGAGTGTTGAGAGTCTGAGGGCTATGTGTGTGATTCTTCTACCCCCCCTTTTGCGATTTCTCCCTATCCCCTGCAACTCTGAGACCTGGGAATTTTTCCCTACCCTTACCGGCCCTCTATCAAGTCTTAATTGTCATATAGGATTCCCACTATGAATCCAATTATGTTTTTTATTTGGTGGACAAATAGCTTAAGTCTTAAGCTTAGTATGTTTCCTTATTTGAGTCATTTTTTTTTTTGTTATTTTAGTTTTCCTAGTTAGTTTAGGTTTCCCAGTTAGTTAAATATTGGGTTAGGCCTTTCCTTTTTAGTGTTTTGAGTCTGTTTTGAGTTTTCTATATAAGTTTGTAAGGGGATACAACATTTTACACAAATTTATGAATGAATTGCAGCTTTGTGCTCCCAAAATTTCTGAAAGAGAATTCTTCAACAACTGAGATAGCATTGGGTGAAAGGCCCAGGCTTAGATAGCCATTCCACTCACATCTATCCCATATGAATCCTTCTTCTTTCTTTTTATTCTTTAGTCATCTTCTTCATCTAACAACAAGTAAGTGTTGTTCTTTAAGTTTCCTTGAATTTCTTCAAGTATTCTAGAAGGTTGGATGTCAGACGTTTTTTCGTATTAAGCAATTTAGCCATCCAATCGAGCTCAAATTTTGACCAGACATTCAAGAACCCTAATTTGGAGATTGATTCAAATCTGGGCCCTTTTTGATGGCTTGATCTTGTGATAATTTTGAAATGCCAATTTTTCCCTTCCCTTCTCAAGATCGAAAAAAAGTTACTGTTTTGTGTTCAAGTAGTCATTGTTTTGCTTTGGTTAGTTGATTAAAGTTAACTCTTGAAATAAAAGATTGTTTGCACTTTATTAGCCTAATTTCTGAACCCTAATTTTGGGTTGGCAATTACTGTTTTGCCCCTCACGGTTGTTGTTTTGTTCCCCCCCCCCCAAATAATTGCTGTCTTATTTCACTCCTAGTCTTCATTATTTGCATTTGAACTATCCTTTAAGTATAGATCTTTGTCAATTGACTACTATTTTGATTCTTTCAAATATAGTACTACATCATTTTGTTTCTGGGCCATATTTCTAGGCAAAAAAAAGCATTTTATAACATTTAGTAAATTTTATTTCTGGGCTAGAAAAGAAATAAAAATGCGTTTGTTAAGTGTATATGAATTTCTGTGTATGAAACTTGTATAAATTTACAAAATGTCATTCAATACCCAAAAATTTGGTATAGGTGGTGGTGCTGGTGGTGGAGGTGGTGGTGATGGTGGTGGTTGAAGTTGCATTGGAGGTGTTATATTTCTTACACGAAATTACTTCTTTGTCCATCAAATTAACCATGTACTCATTAAAGAGCAACCCTCTATTTCTCAGATTTGGCTCGTCTCCAATTCTTAATCTACCAATTTTTTACCAATTCTTTTTTCTTCACCATAAATTGACTCTTGTCCATCCCACATCCAATGGTTGAGAGAAACCTTACTTTTTGATGACCCTATTTCCCCTCTTCTCCGGGATCTCCCATCAACCTGATTCTTCTCAATTTCCTTCTTCCTCTTTCTTATCGTCTTCCTTCTTTGGAGAGAAACATACTCACTGACATAAACCGAACATACTCTTAATCTATCAATTCTTTTTTTTTTTTCTCTTCTTCCTTTTGTTCTTTGAGAGAAGGGCACACAGACGATAGAGGGAGAGATGGATGAATGGATTTTTTGGCTTTGACGGAGATTTCATGGAAATCAGATGGGCGAGCCTTACTAAAAAATTTCACTTTTGTTTGTTCTTTCTTTCACATCATATATATATATATATATATTTTTTTTTTTTTCCAAAATTTTGTTTAATAGGTTATGTGCTGGTGAACCTCCTGCTCTCATTCATTTATTCCCTTGTTATGCTATGATTTTATCGTTGCGTTATACTTCTTTGATCTGCTCGGACTGAGTTTTGCTGGAGATTGGGGATTTGTTATAACATGGGGTTTTGTGGAATTTCTCCATTTCTTTTTCTTTCCCATCCTCGAATCGGGTTTTTTCTCCTATGCCTGTTACCAGGTTCAATGGGCTTGGATTGCGATCTGTGTTGGATGTTTTGATTTTTTTTTTTTCTCGTTTTTCTTTTGTTTTGAGCTTATGCTCAATTTTGGACATTGGCTAAGGATTTAAAAGGGATCTCTCTTGAGTAGGTTTTCATGGGTTGAACTTGAAGAATCATGGGGACTTGCATCGAGGATCGATTTTTTGAATCCGGGAGGAGCTCGCAACCTTGTCCGAGTCGGGGAGGAAAAAGATAAGAAAGAGAAAGAGGAAGAAAAAGTTGAGAAGAAACGGGTTGATGGTAGATCCAGGAGAAGAGGGGAAATAGGGTCATCAAATAGCAAGGTTTTTCTCAACCGTTGAATGTGGGATGGACAAGTTGTCGATTTATGGTGAAGAATTGGTAGATTAAGAATTGGAGACGAGCCAAATCCCTATTTCTCTCTCTTATTTATGGCATAGAAAAGTTTCTAATAGTTGCTTCTTTTTTTCTATTTCCCAACAACCTTTTGGTCCCGGTTGATTCCCAAGAACAAAAAAATGAACCAACGTTAGCAAACAGATTTTTATTCTTTTTTTTGTTGCACCAACCCCCTCCCCAAAAAAAAAAAAAAAAAAAAAAAAAAAAAAAAAAGAGAAATAGAGAAACATAATGGGTTATCATGCGGGCCCTAAATAGTTCATTGCCCAACTGCATCACATTATCCCACCCTCTACTCTCATTCAATTTATCCATCCATCCCCATCTCAATCTTTGTCCTTCCATTATCATCAGTTCTTGAGAGCAGAATTTGAAGATCAGATTGAAGCTTCTAAGGTGACTACAATATCAGCCATCAACAAAAGCCAGGAGCCCTTTCTTGCAATGATTGATCAAGGGAATTAGAGTTTTACAGCTCCCTAGACTTTGACTGTTCCTCCACCATCTGAAGTCTCATTGCAAGGTCCTTTCGAGAGTTTGTTCACATCCACAAGAGGACCATTTGATCTCAGTTTGGAGGCCAACTGAGATCCCTAGCTACTGATTTTGGAAATCACAGAATTTTCCTATTTTGTTACAAAGATCAAGAACCTCCAGATCTCCCCAACCTGAGGTCTGATTCAAGAGTCCTTTTAGGTTTTGATCAGCATCACAGCACGTCCCTTCGATCCAATTTTGGGCCCCATGAGAGGTTTCTACTGCCAACCGCAGGTTATCCCCTATTCAGCCCTGTTTTGAGTTTTGTTCTAAATCAGGTTTCTTGGTTTACCTTGTTTGATTGGAGTTCTGGGATTATTCTTGGGGGTTATTTCTCAGTCAATACCCTTATATTAAGGTGCCACCATATTGCTTACAGTTGTTACATGTAGAAATACAAAACAATTGAGAGGCATATGATCTATCGATCATCTATGACAGTCCATCTTCTCTTGAACATCTTAATGTTTCATTTAGTACCCTTATGACAGCCAAAACATTTTATTCAAAGATCATTTTTCTCAAAACAGACATTTCTTGCCAAAAACACCATCTCTGAAAACCTCTGCTTCAGCCAAGGATTAAAGTGTCGGTATCGGTCACCATATCGGTCGACCAAAATTAAGATACGTATTGGAAGGTATCGTATTGTGTTGGAGATACGCTAAGATACGTACATAAATGGATATGAAACACCTTTTTAAACACTTTTGCATAAAAAATTTGTTAAAAAAAGCTATTGATAACATGTATTATGCATAAACACTAAATTGAGGGTATCGCACAAAGAATTCAAGGTTTGTAGTTGTCCCATAAATGTAAAATCCTTGTTCCCAACCTTGATTTTCACTTTAGTTAGAGAGAAATATGGCTGACAGTAATTTTGGAACAAAAACCCCTCAAAAAATCATGTTTTCTGAAAAAATACCCATCTTGGCCATTATATGACCGTAGCGTATTGTATCGGTACATACTGATACTCACCGATACGTACTGATCGATACATACCGATACTCACCGATATGTACTGATACTCATCGATACGTACCGATCGATACATACAAATACTCACCTATACATATCGAAACGTATATTTCACCTCGATTTTATATTTTTCATAGAGTATCAGTACATATCGATAGTGTACTGGTGCATATCGGTATGTATCGTAGGATATATATTGATACGAAAGGATTTTAAAAATTCTATGTATCGTATTGGTGTGTATTGTATCGGTCGGTTAAATTTAAGATACGTATCGGAGGGTATCGTATTGGTATCGGAGATACTTTAAACCATGGCTTCAGCATGCGGTGAAGTTGCACTGGGCCCTTTTTGGCTTAATAGCAATGGGACCGTCCAAATCACCTTTAGTACCAGCAGATTCTGTTCCACTATTGTCAGTAGGAAGTTTCGATCACTTCGAGAATTGACTGACACTACTGTTATCAGGTCTGATGTTATCAAGACTATGGTCCAAGAGCCACAGTATTCTCTGTGCAGTAACAGCCCATTGAAGACTTTTACTAGGATATATGTCTCAACTCCCTTGCAACCCTTCCATATTTACCTATAGACAGAGAAAGTTAAGACTCCAGACCTTAGTGCATCAGAGATACTAGTACCCTGTCTTTGCCAATCCAAAAAATTGTTCCGACTAAGTCTTCAGTTCTGAGAAAGTTCGAAGTTGCAATTGAGGTCCTTCCTGGAATGTGTAAATCCTTCTAATTATGTATTATAATGAAAAATTCACAAGGAACTTAATCACTAAAGCTACACCATTACAAAATACAAATTCAAGAAAGAAATAAAATAAAATAAAAACTATGGACAACTCCTATCACAGTATAATACACTTGCTGTCTAAATATGCAACTTGTAACATGCAGAGGTACAACATAAACTGGTCAGTGAAACAAAGTTTCAGATTATTTTCGCAGGCCAGCTTGGAGGTCTTTGTGTTTAGTCTACAATCTAAGGTTCCTCCAAAATGCTAGAATAAAATAATAAATTTACACTGCACAACTAACAGCATAAATCACTAAAGTATATGCTAATATTTACTTAACTAACAATTTAACATACTGAGATGGCTTGTGAAAGTGGTAACTATTTTTCCCCACAAGTTTGCTGCCTCTTCACAGTTTTCCTTCACTTGTTCAAAATGAACTAGGTCCTGCATGTGCAGTTTCCCCAATCCAATTGATGCAGGATGAAAGGGAAAGAAAAAAAGGAAGAAAAGTTATCATGAATAATTCCTAGCCTTTTATAGGACTTCAAGGTCCAGGCGTCCCGGCAGTCAGTTTTGTTTGATTTTTATTTCTATTTCAGTCCTAGAGTCAATAAAATAGTTCCTGGGGTTTTCTTTTCTTCGGTTTATGTAATAGAATTTAATTCCTACTGCCATTAGGAGAGCTAGTAACAGGTGGTATCAGTTCTGGATTTGGGTTTTCATGGTTGTGTTTCAAATTCCTAATTATTATAGGATTATTATATTGTAAAGGCCACAGGCCTTCCCACATTTTATGAAATAAAGAGTTTGAGTTTTTTTTTTCTCTTCAATTGCTTTTGTGGACTCTGGTGTTCTTAGGTTGATTTCTGTGATCCTTGGGATTCCAGGGGGCTAAACTTGCAGGTGGACTCCTGTTCTTCTCTTCTTTTTTCTTTTGGTTTCAGACTTTCAGTTCATTCTATTCATGTTCAGGACAGTTTTCTTCCTCATTTAGTAGCTGGTGGTACCCCCCCCCCCTCTTTTTTTTTTAAGACTCTTCTTACTTAGTTTAGTCTGCTTATATCTGTCTTGTTAGATATTATTTTGTCTTCAACCTTGGTATTCCAGTTTTCGCTACTTAGTTATCTCATAATATGAACTTAATTTTCATTTTTCGCCTCCATATTTTTACGTCATGTTACTTTGCCCCTTTTTCAAAGTTTCACCTTATCAGTGTTGTCTGCCGCACCATTCAACTTAGTAGAGGTTTCTGAATTTTTTGTCTTCATACTCTGATCAGGTCCTAAACTAGACACGACTTTAGTTTGACTTGGTTCTGATCATTAGTTATTGAGTTCTTAATTATCTTCTTAAGTTGCCCTAATCTGGTCGTGTCGATTTTAAATATCTGATTTTAATCTCATTTTTTTTTTGTCACATTCGACCATATTCTGGTCCTGTTGGTTTCTTTCACATTTTTTTTTTTTTTTTTGGTTAAATTTCTTAATTTGTCATATTTGTATATAATCCTTTATTATTAGACTCCAAATTTTCTTTTAACAGTGTTTAGTTTTCCAAATCCTATTTGCTCTAGGTGTTCCTCCTTGCAGGTCCTATCTTTAAAATCCTATTCTAGGGTTTGAGAGTTCAGATTTGCACTACCAGTCTTGTTTTAGGCACTTTGTAATTGTCATTCACAACATTAAGCTTCATGTTATGAACCAGTTTAATCCTGATTAAACCAATCCATCATCACTCTTTAAGGAATGTTTGTGGTTTTTTTTGGGGAGAGAGGGGGTGGGGGAGACTTCATTGATAGAACCTTTACAGGTTGGCTACCAGATTATTTCATCTTGAGGGGGGTTTTTGCTGTGCAATCTGAGATTTTCAATTTACGATTGGAATATAGGATTGAGTTTCAGAATACAGATTTTATTGGATTTGTTCTTGAATTGTAATCTTAAAATTGCTATTGGGGTTGTTGTTAGGTGTCTCTTTTGTTGGTTTTAATTGGAACTGTAATGCATCCAGGTTACAAACCTGCTTTTGGGTAGCTATGGGTCCACCACTGAAGATAGAAATTCAAATTATATAGGTGGTGGCAGTTTCGTAATCTTCTGGTACACTCAGGACCGGATGAAGCACAAAACAGCTAGGACTGATTGGTTATTCCAACTTGAAAAGGAGTTTTCTGCAATTAAGGGAGCAGGGACAGAAATAAATTAAAGAAATCAAGGGGCTTTATTGAAATCATGTCCTAGTGTAAATACAAAGGATTGCTTTTTCCTTTTTCCCCTCGATAGAGTAGTCAGGGAGGAGACCAGATTTGACTCCAGTTGCTCTAACTCGGTATAAATAAATCCATATCAGCTGAAAACTTAGGTTTAGATTCTTAACTACCAACCCTCTTAGAGACCTGCAGTAACAATCCCAAAAGATCATGGCTTAAATCTATATTTTTTTCCTGCATTCAGATTAAATGGTTTTATTTATTAAATTTTTTTTTTCAATCCATAGAATCCAACCATGGGCCAAAATAAAGTCTTGAGGCCCGATTGGCCCAATTAGAAAATTTTAACTGTGTCACCCTATTTCATAATGAGGTCCAATGATAGGCCGTACACGTTTGATAGAATTGGTTGCATACCCAAAAACCATCTTCAAATTATCAATCCTGGGCATCATGCTCTTATTCTTCTATTTCTGTATGGAATTCTGGTTGATTGATTCCCGTAGTAGGAATATTGTGCAAATGATGGAAATGAGAGGTTGGAATTTCTTGTTTTACTTAAATATTATTATTATTATTATTATTATTTGAGTTTTTGTATTTATTTTTTGTTGATGAAGAAAAGAAAGCCTGCTTACAAAAAAGGAATATCCAATTGTCTCTAATGTTGGAATAGTTGATCTTTCTAAACTCCACACAAAGAGAGGACCAAGGTATTTAGGTTTTGTCTTTGGCCCTTTTGGTTTCCTGATAATTGGGCTTACCGTTGTTGAAAGCGGTCTTGTTTGTTTCCACATACTCTATTGAGTTGAAGTAATATTGTTCCTTTTTGACCAAACCTTGGTCCCTTCCAGCTCAAGAAGAATATACAGAGAATAAGGCATCATCAGTTGAAAGATGACTATCAATTACAGAAATGCGAAAATATTTCAATATTCGAGAGCAAACAAACAGTAAAATTTCTACAAGGGCCTATCAGATTCCCAACCTTAAATCCTCTCCCACTCACACGGGTTCTTCTATTGAAGAGGTTCCCCTTCTTCTATGTGAGGTGGGGCGTACGTAAGAGTGGAACCTAGATAGAACGTGGAGTGCCAGCCCAGGCTGGCAATACAGTTACCATGCTTACCAGCTCTTACCATTGCCACCTATGGATATAGATGGGAGGTAGGTGAGGGTAGCTTGCTTCTCTTCTCCTCCTAGGCTACTTGGACATGTTATTATCTCCTTAATGGCGTAACGTATCCGAAAAAGCACCCATCCTCAGGGCCAGTTAAAGGCCATGAGGGCTTTAACCATGCATTGAGTATCTAGGTGCTTTCTCATTTGGTTTCAACCCAGCATGAGAGTATGGGACAGAAAGCTAAGAAATGGTTACTTTGTTTTCCCTAGGTCTTAAGGGTTGTCAATTCACAACAGTGCCCCCTGCTTTTGAGGAATGTCATGATTTTTGGAGAAGCTTGCAAGGATTCTAAGTTTCTTTTTTAACTAGAGAATGCTGGAGGCTATTGTCCACTTGTCCTTTCATATTGTCCAGTTTTATATTCTCTTTGACATTGTTTGCTTCTTGAAAGCTCCAGTTTGCATTATGGTGTGAGTTCCTGAACTGCACACCATTTTGTTGATACTTCCAAGTTCGGTTGCTAACTTCAGTTTTTAATGTCATTTACTATTTCGGGGATTAGAAAAATACATGGGAGGCTTCTGTTATAATGCCTCATATTTTGTTTGCTTTTGTGCTAATGTTGTTTCCCTTTTGTAGGTTGATGCGGGGGCTGATCTCGTCGTCACTCAACTCTTTTACGATACTGATATTTTTTTGAAATTTGTGAATGACTGTCATCAAATTGGAATAACTTGCCCCATTGTTCCTGGCATTATGCCAATCAATAACTATAAGGGATTCTTGCGTATGTCTGGTTTCTGCAAGACTAAGGTATGCTATCTTCTACTCATTAAGCTTTTGTAGAAAAGATAAGGGTGTTTTCTGTTAACATGAGTCATGTCACCTTCTTAAATACAGAGTTGAACTTTGGCTAATTTTATGAAGACTTAATTTGAGCCAGGAATAATCCAGCAGGAAATTACCTTGAACAGGATCATAGATTGTAGGAATAAGCACCAGAACAGAGAAAAGTTAACAGCTTCAAGTCTTCAGCAATTAGATCAGACAGGTCTGAAATTGTTGTCAATTGATCTGTTCTGCAGTTGGAAAATGTGGTTTGAATCTGAGATCAAAATGGTTAATTTTCTGAAGAATCCAACTATCACTAGGATCTGTGATAGCAGTGCAGGAAGTGAGCTAATCGATTTGAGAAATTAGAAATAAGTTCTGGATCTTTGAGAACCAATCAATAGTAACCATCACGTGCAATCTGAGAGTAAACGAAGCAGAATATTATAGGGATTGCAACAATTAAACAGATTAGAATATTAACAGAAAACAGAGTAGTTGCTGGTATAATCCAACCAGAATTGGTCAAAAAAACGTAGAAGTCGAATCTGATTTGATAAGGAAAATAACATAATAATAAAAAAGAAACTGACTCAGTCCTCTTCCTATCAACCAGATGTTGAAGTGGTCTAAACTGACTTGCAAACTTTAAATAATAAAGAAATACATCCCAAAACCTAATCCTGCCTACCTAAGGATAATGATTACAATAAAGAATAAAAATATATGCTGCCAGAACATCCCAAGATTTGGACTGCTGACTGTACTAATCTGATAAGACTCAACTCCATAAAGATAAGAGTCCGGCTGTGATCTGGAATCTGAGATCAGACACAGAATATGGAAGGAAACTGGAATGTTTCTACAGATCTGGACACTGAAATGGTCCAGTTTGGATCTGTTTCTTGGTCCAATTCTGGTATAATCTTGGGTCAGTTCTGATCCAGCTGGCATCCTAAGGCCTGCTGATCTGCTGCTTGTATGCTGGCCTGCGGGTTGCGGCGCTTCCTCCTTTTGTGCTTCTGATCTGCGTCATTGGTCCAGGCAGCTATATATCCCTTCTCTGTCATTGATTAAAGAAAAATATAGCTGTGTCCATTCAAAACCTCACGAGTCATTAGGTTTTTTATTTTAATGTTTCTTATCTTCAACAATGCTCAGAACTTAAACTAGCTTATCATGTATGATTAGTGAATGATACACATGAAGCTTAATTTTGGAAAATACATTTTTTTTCATGATAAGAGAAAATCTTATTGTAAAAGCAAAATAGATACACTGAGATAGGGCTAGGAGCATAGGACCATGTGCAAATAACCCCTGGTCACCGTACCCTAGCCAATCCATTGGCTAAGGAATTAAATGCCGAGAAAGAAATGTTCCCCTAAGAGTAAAGGTGCCAGCCATAAAAGATGAAGATAACAGTTAAAGCAGCCACCATGAAAAAAAAAAAAAAGGCGTACCTGGTGCACATGGCTCCTGCTTGTGTGAGGTCCCACAGGGGGGGGGGGAGAACTACGCAACCTTACCCCGAGAATGTTGAGAGGCTATTTCAACCTCTTGACCACCAGGTCGCAACATTCGTACCTTACGGTTGGACCAAAGCAGTCACCATGAATTATTGTCTAATTAAGTAATCAATAGAAATTACTAGGAAAGCTTCCAAAGAAACGGGCCGCCTTGCAGTTCTCCCAGTTATCAGCTCAATCACCTCCTGAGTTGACGTAATCTGCTCTTTAAACATTGCTATTGCTTTCATAGAATCATAGTCCAAATACTGAACAAGAAAACAAATTACAAAATTGACGTGCCTCTCTTACCTAGGTCTTTGACTGCCAATACATCATAAGGTCTGCAATCCTTGTGGAGTATTCCAGTTACAGACTGAATGAAGCCAAGTAATGGGGCCAAACATCCTTGACAAACTAAAATGGATAAAAGGAGAAGGGGGATTTTGAATAAAAATACAGTTCACACTCTCTTTTGTATCGAAAAATATGATGTCTATGGAATAATTTACAGAGATACAGCAAAACACATGTATTATTATTGTAGGTGTTCAAATTTATTTTACTTGGGGCTCTATTCTCTTGTAGGGAATTGAGTGTTTTGGAAGTTTTGTTTTGTTTTTTTGTTTTTGTTTTTGTTTTTTTTTTTTTTGTTTTTTGTTTTTTGTTTTTTCCCTTCATGTGGTCTTGTTTATATGGTTCTGTATTTTTGTGCAATAGTGTCAATGCATTGCCTATGTGACTTGATGCCCAATGCAACCAGTTCCCTATGTATCAAGGCTCCCAGGCCTAGAGGATGAACGAAACATACCTGTAATATGGCACTTGCTTTGGGTGTCTTGGCCAGCCCAGGTGTCACCCAGCCATCATGGTGGCTTGGCTCGCCTTGGTGACATGACAACTATGTTTACACATTTATATTTTGTACAACTGGTTTGTATATTTAACTTCTGGCATATAGATAATTAAAGTTTATACTGTTAATGATTAAAACAAAAATTTTTGGTAGAATACTTATGCTTTTTGCATCATAAAACAACTTAGCCTACATTTATTGGGTGCATTATCAGAAAATTTAAACATGAGCATGAGCCAGTGTCCTTTTTCTTCTCTTTTTTTTTTGGGGGGGGGTGGTGTGGGTGTGGGTGTTGGGGGAGGGGAGGGGAGGGGAGGAGGAGGGGGAGGGGGGAGGGGGGAGTGGAGAGGGGTTGGGAGTTGCGCTGTGGGGTGGGTGTTGAGAAATCTGTGGTAACTTGCCATCTGAAATCTGTCTGAGATATACTTAAATCATATAGTGTAGGTGATATGTCACATCATGGAGGTTGTTTAGGTAGTGCTGCCTGGCTGCTTTCCATTTTAACATGTGCTATTTGTATATAATATTGTCTGTAGATACCACCAGAGATTACAGCTGCCCTGGAGCCTATCAAGGACAATGAAGAAGCTGTAAAAGCTTATGGAATTCACGTTGGAACTGAAATGTGCAAGAAGATTTTAGCTCATGGGATCAAGACATTGCACCTTTACACACTAAACATGGAGAAATCAGCGTTGGCAATATTAATGGTAAATCCTCATCCTTCTGTTTCTTGGTCAAAGATTCCTCATCTTATGATAATAGTACATTTATGTATGTAGATATGTAGGTACTAGTGTCTCTGTATGTAGTGTTCTAGGTATATCACTGCTAGGTGAATTATCCAATTTCATCCATTTGGAGGGGTGATGTGGTTGATCCAAATTGTCATTAGGGAAAGGGATTAGCTGGACTGGTATGGTCATGTTCAACCATAGTTTTTAAGGCGGTAAGGCGACGGAGGCGTTTGAGGGTCTTTCGGAGTGCCTTAGCAATAAGGCGGGCATAAAGCGTTGCCTTATTGACTAAAGCGTTCCTGTGTAATTTTTTTATAAAACCAATCTATTTGGCTCAAATCCTAGTTGAATCATATTACTCATATGTTAAATAAATATTAAAAGTTCATATTCATACCAATGTAAGATATTCATCAAGAAAACAAATCAATAAAGTGAATAAACTAAATTCATCTTCATCAATCATCAATCATCATAACATATTAACATATAATATAAATACATAATTATGAAATAAAATTATAAAAATAAAGAATAGAAGACATAAAAAATACAAGTATTTATTATACTTATCTCTATGATGCCAAAATGAGTGCCTAAGCCCTAAGATCATCCACTATATTTCTACTCCTATCAATGAAGAATGAAGCTCACCACTGCCAGAGCAAAATGGTCGCCTAGATAAGTGGTTCTTCCTTGTTCCTTGATTCCTTTTCAAAGCCCTTTCTTAAAACCCTTGACAAAAGCCAAACCCTGTTTGTAAATCATGTTTTTGTTTTGTTTGTTTTGGTAATTTTTGGTGGAGTAAAGTTGATCCCATACATCTCAAGTGTTAATAAAATCATACACCTACCAATAAAAAATCTATATTTGGAATCTTCATCAAGTAATTTTAAAATGTGTTTAAAAAAAAAAACCCATAAGGCGCCACTTCTCGTAAGGCGGAGCACTGCCTTACCATCTCTAGACCGCATCAGCGCCAAGGCGCTAGTAAGGCGTCGCCTTAGTAGCGCCTTAAATTCAACAGAGGCCCGTGGACGCCCCAGTAAAGACGAGTGATCTGATTATGATTGGAGGAGCTAAATGATCTAGGGGCAGGCCTAAAATGACCATACGAGAAGTTGTGAGGAATGACATGCATGGTCTGGGTCTTGTGCCAAGTTTGACCTCGGATAAAGCCTATTGGAGAGCAAGGATCCATGTAGCCGACCCACTTAGCTGAGTTTCTCCTGATTTGTTGGGCTGTGCCTCTTTCCTCTTACTTTGATCTCTATTTTATAATTTCTTATTTGCTCCTCTTCTTCATTTCGTTTCTCCTATTCTGTTTGGACCTCAGTTTTCCCTACTTTCTTTTGCATGGATCCTTGTAGCCAACCCCATTAAGTTGGGATGAGGCTGAGTTTTTTGTTGTTGGTGGTCAGATGTCACACCTCGGCTATATGACCAATCATGTGTTGTGGTTGTCCATTTCAAATTTCAGCTATTTAAGTGTGAAGGTTTTATTTTTCTGTCCCTGCTGGCTCCTTTCTTCGGCTTCTTCTTCTTAAGGTTTTTTTTCTAATTATGGAAGGCGGGAAAATAGTATTTTTTATCACGTTAGTACAAGGTGAAGTGCCACATGTTGGAGGTTGGATAAAATATTGGATCACCAACTAAGCTGCCACTTGGAAGATCCATTCATCCCTTATGTTTCTTTTTCTATACATGGCTCACCTTGCAAACCCATATATATTTTTGTATACATGCATCTATATTATTTTGGATCATACTAAGAATCTTACATTGGCAGAATCTTGGGTTAATCGATGAGGCCAAAATTTCAAGGTCCTTACCATGGAGACGCCCAACAAATGTTTTCCGTGTTAGAGAAGATGTTCGGCCAATTTTCTGGTAATTCATGTCTTTGAAAATCTCATATACTGCTCCGCATACATGGGTTTGTGATTTGAAGCATTATTATCAAATCAGTTGGATCATCTGACTGAAATGGCATTGGTCAGAATGGATCTGATCTATATTACCTGTTTGATTGGCTGATTCTTTGTTCAGAGTATTTGATCATGAACAATCAATATTCTGATATTGATCATTTATATCCTTCTTTGGTTGATTAGGAAAGAGGAGTTGTCTGATCAAACTTTATCAAGTAGCTGATATTCTTTGGTCATTTGATCACAGGGCTAATCGTCCAAAAAGTTACATATCAAGGACTATAGGATGGGACCAGTACCCAAGTGGGCGGTGGGGAAATTCTCGTAATCCATCATATGGGGCACTGTCTGACTACCAGGTAAAGAGGATTTTTGATGCTTAATAATTTTTTAGATAATCTTTGGTCTACATTCCAGACTGAAGTAAGGTGGACTTATATTTGATGTACTTTATTTTTTGTAGTGGTTTTGACTTGTATCAAAGGAGTTTGAAGGACATAGGGTAGCCTAGTAATCTATTATCTATTTAGGCATGCTCTAGGGTGGAGCTCGTGGTTTCAAGTATCTCCGATATTGATACGATACCCTCAGATATGTATCTTAAATTTAACCAACCGATACGACGACCAATACCGATACTTGAATCCTTGATCTTTAGCATATCTTAGCGTGTCTCCGATACGATACGATACCCTCCGATATGTATCTTGAATTTAGCCGACTGATACGGCGACCAATACCGATACTTTAAATCCATGCTTCCCACCCAACTTGGTTTTAGGGATTGGGATGATATCGAACAGCTGATCCCAACTAGACTGAGCATTCACCCAAGAGCTGGGTTGACCAAACATCGGTAGCCCTCGTGTGCACAAACTTGACCGATCTGGGCAAACATTGGCTGAGTTGACTTGTGATAGGTAGTGAGCGATCCTGTCCCGAGATCATATTAGTATATCTTTGCTCCTCAAACACTTCAGAAGCTCTTTGGGGTATATGGAAGGAGACCATGGCCTGTGGTGGCTTCATGAATCCTGTGATAGGCAAGGGTGCGGGATCCACCCAACGGGACCTCCATCTCCCAACCCCCTACCACACCCCTGCCCAAAAAAAGAAAAAAATTATTTTCTATATGCAACCCCTCCCACTTATATATGAGATGTATTTGAACTAAAAATAAGATGTATTATACTATTATTTCTGATTACCTATTATGAACATAAATTGTAAGAAAATAAGTTTATGATTTAATCAGATCTGTTATCCTCCCTTTCTTTTGATGTGTGTAAGGTCATCTTGTTAGGTTTAGCATCTGGTTGGTTTGAGCCATATGGAAAGGAATGTGGCTTATCGACACTATAGGTTGAGGAAGGTACTGTAAAGGCATCCCAATCAGATGAGCCACCTGCATTGTACTTTTTCCCCCCTCCTATTTTCAGGTCTCCAACTGTTTTTCAAAACATTGGCTTCTCAATATTTTACTCTTGCCACATTGTGAAAGTCTGTTTGAAATGCAACTTAGCACATGAATAATGTAGGGTGGCACATAATTATGCACTTGATTTAAGTTCTAATTGAGCTAGGAATTAGTAGATGGCAACGCATCCACCAGCATTTCCAAAACTGGCAACTCCATTGTTGCCAAAGTTGGATTATTTGATAAAACAATCCATGCTAGGTTTGCTTTTATCAATTTAATTTGCCAGGTTGGACCAATCTAATGGTAGATCAATTACACTTATCATAATGCTTTTGGCAAGCCAAATTTGTAACTTTTAAGGTGGGACCCACAGTCAAGTGACAAAAAGTCATGGTTCATGAGATGGTGTGATATATCCCATATGGTGAAAATTGTATGCTTACAGTACACAAATGCTTTGCATGCATCCATATCTCACCCCTCACTGAGTGTGAAGATCTTGGCTCTGCCACTGGGCATGCTACTGCTACGTCTCTACTGCCTGAGTTCTGGTTCATGTGTCTCTTTTTCCACTTTTAGGCTAATTAGAAGAACCTCACCATATTTTGGAGGCATCTAGATAACTCTTTGTTGGTAGCTGCAACAACTGTGTCAACCAACAAAATGAGCAATTCTCTGGTGAGCCATTGAACCTTCTGGAAAGAAGTATGACAACTTGATAACAACTTCAATTCTGATGCCTAGTAAAACTTTTTTAGAGTGTTGGTTCCCTCTGAAAAGTTGGTATCGATCGCTGTATCGGTCGGTCAAAATTAAGATACGTATCGGAGGGTATCGTATCGTATCGGAGATACGCTAAGTTACGCTAAAGATACGCATATAAATGGATAGGGAACACATTTTTATACATTTTTGCATAAAAAAACAGTTAAATAAAGCTATATATAACATGTAGAATGCATAAATAGTTAAGTAGAGGGTATCGTATTGATAGACAAATATATTGATTTGAAAATGTTCAAAATGATGAGGTTTGAGTTTCTTACAGTTTTTTCTTTCCTCATTGCCATTGCCATTGCCATTGTGATGAGTGCCATGAAGAGTGTCGTGGTGGTTCAAATCCTTGGCTAGGACCTTCTTATTTTTTTGGGGATTTAAAAAAAAAAAAAATTAATTTCGGAATAAAAAAATTAAAAAAATATATATTTTTGAGAAAAATAAAAAATTTCCATGGAAGTTGTAGAACACTTGTTTTTACATAACATATAAAAAATCTAAACATTTTTAATCATTGAGCATGAGTAGATCTAAGAAATTTGAAAAAAATTGAAACCTCATTTTCTCTTGAAAAAAGTTTGTAAATCCTTATAAATCCAATGATTTCATGTAATAATGATGCACAAAATGTGATTCTAAGTATGATGAACCTTAGATTTATAAAAAAAAAAACTTGAA
The DNA here is from genome assembly GCF_013358625.1 of Macadamia integrifolia. Lineage (NCBI taxonomy): Eukaryota > Viridiplantae > Streptophyta > Magnoliopsida > Proteales > Proteaceae > Macadamia > Macadamia integrifolia. The sequence continues at coordinate 41,776,103 of NC_056565.1, forward strand.
AATCTAAGGTTAAAGTTGAAAAAAGTGAGTAAAGATTCAAGAATTTACTATTCAAATGTTTCAACTTTCAAATTCAAGCCTTCAAGGTTCTTCTTGGACTATGTTTCTCTCCTTCTTTGAACCATTCACTTCCACAATGTTTCTTTCAATCTACCATTTGAGTCTCCAAAAAGGTGTGTGAATCAAAGGGGAAGAAAGAAGCAAAATATAGAAAACTGTTGGTGAGAGTGTGAAGTGTTTGTTTCAAACAACAAAAGGCACATTCACACTTAAGTAGTATCGGTACGATACATCTCGATACTGCACGATACCTTCGATATGTACCGATACGTACCTATACTCTCGGGAATTTTCAGATTTTCAAAAGTTCGTATCGCAAAGTATCGTACGTATCGGTACCGAAACGGTACGACACGATACGTACGATACGCCGATACACAAAAGAGGGCCCAAAATTCTCCGTAGTGTATCGGTATGTATCGTTCCGATGCCTACCGATACGGATACGTATCGGCCGATACGGCACGATACGCACCGATACTTAAAACCATGGTTCCATGGTTAAAATTCACTGGATGGAAGTCCCCTTCTTTGAACAGTAGACACCTCATATTGGAAACTGTAATGCATCAAGATACACTATTAACTGACACAGTCTAAATAGATAGATGAACACAACAATTTCGGTGTTAGGCTTGCATCCTAGTCCTAGTCCTAGTCCATGAGGTGATAATTGCAGGCCTCCTTCCTATCTAGTCACGGAATTCCCCTCTAGATGTGGTATAATATATATATATATATATATATATATATTTGGGTGGGCTGGTTCAACATTCCCCTGGTAATGGGCGCATGAGGGAGAAGATTTGAATGAAACCGAGTATTCTAACTGGTCTGGAAATGAAGTGTCAATTACGGTAGTACTTTACCCTCTTTCTTTTATGAGTAATATAATAAACAAATTGAGTATGAGAGAGTGGTTATGCATGTAGCTGACACCTCAACCTAAAGCTTAGTTGGCAGAAACAGAGAGACATGTTGTGGAGGAAAGAGGATGTCCAGCTTAGCTTATAACATCTGTTTCTCATTTATAAGGCCCTTCCCGTCTCTCAGGTGAGATAGATAGCCCATTCCATCATCTGCTTTAGATTTCAATATATACTAATTAGATTAAACTTATTTAACTTTTAAGCCGTTGAAGTTCTTCTCATCCAAAGTCCCAAGGTGTTGCATAGATGACAAACCACTTCATCTCCTTGCCTTGCTTAAGTGTTCTTTGAACACCAGCTATTGGGTTAATGTAGTATTGGGTCCGTTGATCAAAGGTGATTTAATGTACTATTTTGATGTATTGCCAATGACCAAGTATCCAAATGGAAATCTTCAATTGAATGGTTATGATATTATGATGTTTTGAATTTTGGAGAATGATTATTTTCTTTATGATTTAACAGAAGGAAGGTTTTAACTTAAGGTCCAATACCCCAATTTAATGATGGCTGGTAAAAAATGGTCTCATTGATTTTACCCATTAAAAGAAAATAAAAAATGAAACAGTCCCCTGATTTTGGACATTGTCCATGGTTTCTACCAAAGAGTTTTTTTTTTTTTTTTTTAAATTTTATTTTATAGGTAGGGAGGGGAAGTAAATAACATCTAGGAGGCTTGAACTCGAGACCTCCTGGTGAGCATGGGCTTTTTGTGCACCACAGCTCACAAATTGAACTAGGCAGTTGTTTCTACCAAAAGAGTATTAATAAGTGGTGATAGTGAACTAACAGGTATTGGCGTCATGATTGGGAAGGAGACAAAAATCTAATATTTCGGGTAACATATTTAATACTATGCCAGGAAGATCAACAATTGAAGCTATTTATTTTCTTTGGAGACTAATGGAAAGATTTAGAGAAATCTTTCGGTATTTTAATATATTCAGCCAATCACTTTTTGCATGGATACTATTGTTTATTGAGTACTTTTATTTTTTAGTATCATGTCTGATCCTCCTTTTACTTGGGTGTTGTCCCCTGTAAAAGATGCCCAGCGTTGACGTCTGGATGCGGTGACAAGTAGGCAAGGGTTCTCATACAATGGATGAGTGTGAGTAAAAAAACTAGCCCATATGCGTAGGACTAGATTATAATCTTAGAACATTGAAATATTGAATCCTTAACGGGTAAGAGTTTGGAGTTGATAGATGTTATGAGGAGAAGAAGGATAAATATTATCTGTATTTAAGAGACTAGATGGAAGGGTAAAAATGCTAAGGTGTTGGATGGCTTCAAACTTTGGAAAGTAATAGAAGTGGAGTAGGCATAGTAGTGGACATAGATCTAAAGTATGATGTAGTGGATATTAAAAGATTTGGAGATAGGATTATACCCATCAAGCTTATGTTGGAGAAAGAGGTTATCAATATAATTAGAGCTCATGCATCCTGATGAAAATAGTAAGTTACAATTTTGGGAACACATGGATGGATTAGTGTAAGGTTTTGGTCAATGTGGAAAGATTATTATAGGAGGTGATCTGAATGGACATTTTGAAAGAGATCATAGAGGCTATGAAGGTGTGCATAGAGGTTGCTTGGGGAGAGGAATGAGGAGGGGAACTCAGTTTTAAGCTTTTCGGTACCTTATAATTTGTCCAATGTGGACACTTGCTTTGAAAAGAGAGGATCATTTATTTACCTACAAAAGTGGGTATGATACCAGCCAAAAATTTCTTCCTAATTAGCATGTCTGATAGATTGTTGTGTAAGGAGTGTAAGGTTATAATTGGGGAGAGCCTAACCACTCAAGACTCAACATAGACTGGTGGTCTTGGATATGTGCCTCAATATGCAGAAACGTAAGATAGGGGAACATTTTTGCCCTAAGATAATGTGGTAGAGATTGGAAGGAGGTTCCTTGGATTGATTTACTGATAAAGTGATTAAACAAGAAAAGTGGGACATTGCGGGAGACACCATATGATGTGGAACAAGATAATGGACTGTATTAAAAAAGTTGCTAAAGAAGTTGCATGGGAAGTGAAGGGTATTTGGTACGGCCCCTAGGGAGACTTGGTGGTGAAATGATGAGGTCCTGGCATTAAGACTTAGAAAGCTAGCAAGACATGGCAACGGACTAAAGAGATAGAAGATAAGAGATTATGACCATATCGGATGTATGACAATATGGTAAAGTGAACTAGTAAGGGATGAGAAAATTATGAAGAGATGGAAAGAGTATTTCTACGACCTACTAAATGGAGCCATTTCAAGTAAAAGTGGTTTGGAAGACTGCATTACTCATCAAGATAACACACACACACACATAGATATATACGAAAGATTGGAATGGCTGAAGTTAAAGAAGCCTTAAGAAAGATGAAAGTAGTAAAGACATTAGATCCAGATGAGGTCCCAATAGAAATGTTGAAGTGTATAAAATTATTTGGGTATCTTGGTTAACCAATTTGTTTAATAAGATTATAAGCACAAAGAAAAATCTAGATGAATGGAGGGGAAATTCTGTAGTTCCAATCTACAAAAACAAAGGTGATATCCAAAACTACAATAACTATAGAGGCATAAAACTAATAAGTCATACTCTGAAATTGTGGGAGAAGATTATTGAAGCCCACCTGAGAATTGAAACTACTATCTTGGAGAACCAATTTGGTTTTGTGTCAGGTAGATCCCATAGTTGTCACGTCATTGCCAAGGCGTCGCCTAGGCGCCGATTAGGCGTCCTGGCGGTTTAAGGTGACCAAATCGATTGACCAATTAGGTTCAACCACATTAATCGACCGAAAAATCGGTTGCCATTTTGTTTTTTTTTTTTTTTAAAGTTTAATTTTTAATTAATAAATTGATTCTATTTATAATAATGTTATTGGCAGGAGTGTATTGATTCTTTTTCTACTAGTTCTATTGGCACTTGGCAGGGATAAAATTGTCATTAACCTGTATCAAGGAAAAAAAATATATATATTTCACTTAAAGATCAAAGAAGGCCGCGACAGTCGACACCTTAGTCTTTCAACCCTTTTTCAACCTAGTTTGAACTTCGAACCTTAAGTGAACTAAGTGAAGACGGAAGGGACTCTCCTCAGGACCTCATCTACTTTGGCGTGCTGTTCCCTTGCTCCGACGTCGCTAGGTATATTCTTCTCTTCTTCTCTTCTTACCTGGTTTATCACCTCTTCTTCTCTTTTTTTTTTTTTTTTT
>NC_056565.1:41780335-41895891 GCF_013358625.1 Macadamia integrifolia
CTGGTTTATTGCTTCTGTTCTTCTGTTCTGTTCTTCTCTTCTTCCTTTTTCATGGTTGCTCTTGCCCTGCGGCTGCGAGTAGCTGCTATCTTTAGATTTTTTTTTTCTATCTTGTAGCAAGACTCTTCTTCTCTTCTTCTAACCTTCTTCTTCCTTGCCTATGGTATGAGGTATTGACTCTTCTTCTCCTCTTTTAATCTTCTTTTTCCTTGTCTGTTGCCTCTGGTAGTCTGGTTTGTTCGACTCTTCACCTCTTCCCCCCTCCTCTTTTTCTGCTACTAATCAGTTTCTTCTCTTCTTTTCTTCTCTTCTTCTAATCTTCTTCTTCCTCTTCCTTAGTTCACTCACACACACACTGGCACACTGCTATTAATGGGATATTGAACAAGGTTGCTCCTTCCATGCGAGTAGCTGCTGTCCTTGGAATTTTTTTTTTGTAATGTTGTATTGCCTTTTTCATTGATGCAAATTTTCTAGCAGTCATGATTGTGGTCTTCAATTACCAGATTTTCCATGATTAAGAACCATGTTCTGTATTGTGGATTGTATTAACATTAAGCAAGGTAAGTCTATGTGCTACTGGTTCCCAATATACTTGTGTTAAATTGTTAATTCGATGGATATTTTCTAGTTCTCTTCTGTTGCAACATATTTTAACAATGTTTACTGTGATACGTCATATATGTTGTTTCATATAATTTTTTTTACAAATTTATGATAATGTCTTGTTGGCTATGTTGATTTTTTGACGACTTGATGTTGCTTAATGTTGGTTTTATATGTTATAAGGTATATATTGTAGGCTTGTAGCATGCTAAATAACTTTAGAAAATAGGGGAAATAAAGAAGTAGCATACTAAATAACTTGAGAAAATAGGAAAAATAAAAATGACACATGGGTGATTTGACCGCCATGGCAACGCCATAACAGGCGATTCATCACCAAATTGATTAGCCACCCCTTTACTGCCTTGGATCAATTTGACGCCGTGACAACTATGGTAGATCCATTACCGATGCTATTTACTTATTTAGGAGGCTCATGGAAAGATTTAGAGTTTGTAAGAAGGATCTCCCTATGGCCTTTATTGACCTAGTAAAAGCCTATGACAGAGTCTCTAGAGAGTTAATCTAGCATGTACTAGAAAAGAGAAGGGTGTCGAGTACATATGTGGATATAAGTAAGAGATACCGCAAAGTGGGCAGTGAAAATTGATGACACAAAGATGCCGCAAAGTGATAATTTCAGGTACCTACGTTCAATCATAAATAAACGGAGAAATAGAGGATGATGTTGCACAAAGAATTAGAGTAGGTGGATGAAATGAGGCATGTCCAGGGTGTTGTGTAATTGACATTTCCTTTGAAACTCAAAGAATTTATAATACAATTGTATGATTTGAGCATAAAGAAACAACTTATACAAAAAAAATGGAGTTGAAATGGGGATGTTGAGATGGATGAGTGGTAAAACTAGAAAAGATAAAATAAGGACTAAAAGAATCAGGGCTAATTCAGAGTAGCTCCAATAAATGATGAGTTGAGAGTATTTCATATGAGGTGGCATGGACATGTCCAACGGAGGAATTTGAATGCTCCAATAAGGAACATTGAAATTATTCAGAATAGAGTAGCTAAAAGAACCAGGGGTAATCCTAAGATGACCCTTGGAGATCTGGTGACAAAACATGCACAGCTTAAGACTAGTAACTACTATGTCTTTGAACAGAGCTGACTGGAGAAAGAAGATCCATGTAGCTGGGTGGGATAGGCTGAGTGGAGTTGAGTTGATTGGGCTGGAGAGCTTGAACTCTGAGGGCCATTGATTGGACTGGAGCGCTGGAACCCTGAATGATATCCATGTATTGCATGGGTATCAAATCTCTCTGGAGTTTAGAATGATCATTACGAGGGCCTGGGCAGCTATTCTCTATTTGATGTATATGCTAGCTGCTCAAACTTTTCTGCTTAGTTAATTTATTTTCCCCTTGAGATTTTAGGTTCTTCTTTTGATAAGTAACTACTATTAGAAGTAAAAGCAAAACCATCACAAGGGGTGAACAGAATGAGAGAAGGCTACTGACCCAAGAGTCCAAAGGTCAAAGCCAAAAGAGAACTTTTTAATTGGATAGGGTCGGAGATACATGGTGTCTCTAAGAAACCCTCCCCTAGCTAGCTTTTTCCTCAAAAGAGTTACAAATTCTTGGATTTAATTACAGTAAGGGAAAACAATCGTGCCTGCACACAATTGCGAGCCTTTAAATTCTTGGCCTCCAGGTCAAATGGTCACTTTACTGGATTTGTTTCCTATTATTTTTTCATATTACAGTTTATGCGACCACGTTCACGTGACAAGAAGCTTCATGAGGAATGGGCTATCTCACTGAAATCTGTTGAAGATATTCATGAGGTACTTCTCAATTAATGTCTTATTCTCAAATGGCACTTGGTTTTGTGTAATTTCATATAATGCTAATAGGCCTATGGCCCTTTTATGTATTCTACCGTGCCAGAGATTCATGAAATTCTGCCTTGGGAAACTTAGAAGCAGTCCATGGTCAGAGTTAGATGGGCTACAACCAGAGACAAAGATCATAAATGAACAGTTGGCTAATGTCAACTTGAAGGGTTTCCTCACAATCAATAGTCAACCAGCAGTCAATGGGGAGAAATCTGATACTCCATCTGTTGGTAAGTGAAATTGATTGTAGAAAATATCCATCTTGTCCTGAGAATGTGCTATTGAGAATTAAATTCCTAGTCCATATGCCATTTTCATATAAAATAGTTCTTGATGTTGCATTATTGAAATTTATCCTGTTTATATGAAAATTATCTGCCTTGTCTCACCATGCATAGGAGAATTTGTTCCCATGATTTGTGTACTTACATTCTCTATGTGTATCCTGTGAATTGATTGAAGATGAAATAGAATATTAGCTCATGTTTAAAAGTGTTATTTATTTAAGGGTAATTTACAACTGAGGTACCCAAATGTCTAAGAAAACTACATTGGGGTACCTCATGTTTGAAATAGCACGCTTGGGGTTCTTTATTTAGCCAGTTCAGTTTAGGACTGGAAATATTTCCAACTTTGCCTGTAGCCAGTTCTCCCCACCCCCCACTGATGCGGATCTGAGGTCCAAGAACAGGAATCGGATCGCTTAATGGCCCACCCAAATAAAGGGAACTAAATAACCAAGATGCAGTGGCAGTCTTGTAAATAAACAGAAATTATAATGGGCTACTTGGGAGATGGGACGTAAAGGGAATTAGAATTATTTGCTGGGGTTAAACTAGGAAGCAAAAATAGAGGTAAGGGATAAGGGAGATTTCAAGGCAAACATAAGGGTAAAATAGGAAATCAAAGTAAAGGGAAATAAACACTAACTCCCAATTGGGGCTTCTTCTTTCTTGGCCAAAACAGGGCAGACGATAGTGAGAAGCTTCAATTCGATGGAGCTCTGCCGATCGGTCTCGGTTTGGCTTGAAATATCAGGCGTAGGGTGACAACAACAGGTCCTCCAAGATTCCAGCACTAGAAGCCCTGGACAGTCCAGATCTGATGGGTTTCGAGCCTGCAACTGGATATGGCGATGGCAAAGTCAGACCTGAATCTGATTTGGATTTCTTCACAGCAAAACCCAGTTTTGGAAGGGGATGTTCTAGGATTTGTGTCGCCCAGGGGAGGGCTACCTTCGATCAAAGGCTTGACTCAAACAGATCTCTCATGAAAGAGATCGATCCACTTCCTTTGGGACTGCAATTACCGCCCAATAACAGAGAAAGGGAATACAATCAGAAAAGAGAAAAGAGAAAAGAGAAAAGAAGAAGAAGAAGAAGAAAAGAAGAACTACAGAGGAAGATGAAGAATGTAAGGAAGAAGAAGAAGAAAAGCAGGGGGGGTCACACAATCACAGTCATCAGCCATTAAACCAGTCGTTCAAATTATTTCATTCCAAAAACTTCAAATCTGTCTTTACTAGTGAATTACATGGCTTATAAAAGAAAACTCAAAGTATCAAAATGGTAACTAATTTAAAATGGAAACTAATATAAAATTAGAAACTAACTAATACAAAAGAAATTGTTTATAAATCCAAAGAGAATCAAATCAAAAGATTTTTTTTTTCTCTAAGTCCATCGTGCAACTGCATCACCCACTCCTACCTCCATGCCCACCCCCAATATCTCTCTCCCACCCCCCCCTGTTCTTCCTCCCCCAACTCCAACAGTAAACATGAGAACAGTGAATCATACAAAATGCGAAAAAATGCGGTGAAACAAGAAAGATCTCAACAGCTCAAAATAAATAAATAAATAAGAGAGTAAAACAGAAGAGATGATGTGAAGAAACTGTATAAACCAACAAGTCAAGCTATTCAAGAATGAGAACTTGTGGAAATACCAAAGGAGACGAGAGAAAAGGAGGCTTACAAGGCATCAGGGTCATCGAATTAGTTGGAGACAAGATGACAAAGTGACTGCCCACCCCTATTCTCAGTGCTGCTCAAGAATTGCCATATGTAGGAGATAAACTTGGAGTTTGAGAGAGCTTTTTCTTCCATTGTGCTGCAACCCTGAACTTCTCGATCTGGGTTTATGCTTCTTCCAATTTTTTTATCTTAAGGGGTTGGTAATTGGTAGTGAGTGATTTTATGACTCTTAACTGTAGTCATATTCCTTTCTTCATGTAGTATGTTGATGGTGGAGAATAGGGACTTGAGGTGATGTGATCCCGGGGTTGAAAAACCCTATTTGGGTTCGCCATGGGCCCTTCCAAATGTACACTAGGCAAAATAAGGAAGAAATTGGCAATTCTGTAAATAACTCCATGTTTACAAGGGGATGGCACTTTGGTAATTTAAACAGAATCTTAAAGGTAACTTAAGAAGACAATGAAAATGATAGAAAGGAAGTATAAATTAAAGAGGGAGGGCTATCTTGGAACCAAAATAGAATAAGGGATAGAGGAAGATTAGGAATAAAGGTAAGGTATTTAAGGAAATCAAACAAATAGAAATCGGGAAAATTTCTCTCCCTTGTACTTACCCTACATTTACTCGAACTCCCCCTACTCAAACTTTTACATCTGATTCCCCTAAAAAAGTATACTCCTACCTCTCCTACTTAAAATACCCAAATTACCCCTATTTTTCTATAATTCAACTGTCTCAATTTATTTTTATTATTAAGTTAATTATTTTCGTTTTATTAAGAGAAGTAGGACCCACCTCCTCCTTTCTTTCTCTAGACGCAGCTGAACCTACCCCTGCTGCTTCACCGCCTCACCTTTCCTGCTGCTGCATTCCCTCACCTTCCCCTCCATCCCAAACCCCACCGCCCCCCACCCCTTCTTCCCTACTCTTCTCGTCACCGCCGTACCTATGTTCAATCCTAGTCCCCAAAACATTGAAGGGAACTCATCAATGAAGCTTGCTTAGTTGAATTGATAAAGAAGGGGGGGGGGTGTTGGTGGACCTGATGGTTGTATTGGATGTTTGGAAGAGTTACTCCGATTATGATGTAGATTCATATTATGGAAGAAGATATGAGAGGAAGAAGGGGCCAGCCAAGAAGGCCCAATCGACCTCCACTTAGACCACTTGAGTGGTTAAGTCATTATTTGGAAATAAGGGCCCATTGGGCCCATCGATTAGGATGCTATTTAATTAGTTTTTTTTTTTTTAATAAGTAGAGGCCCATTGGGCACATCGATTTGTCCCCTTAATGGGTATTAGTGAAGTGGTATGTTTAGTCCAATTTGTTTTAGGACGCTATTTCTCCACATAGGTTTAGTCCTAGTCTTAGTATGACTGTAATTAGGAAGGCCCTGCCCTCTTTAAATAGGGGAGCTTATTGTACAATTATTTGCAGATTTGAATAAAGAGAATATTGCAGTCAATTGTTAGAACAGCCGAGATAGCTGTGGGTGAGAAGCCCTGGCTGAGACAGCCACTCCGCCCCCACATTATCTTGTTTCTTCTTTTATGCTTGCCTTCGATCACCATTAGTCCTCTGTTATTGCTGTTACTATTATTTTATTAATTCTGCCCATAAGTCTCTAGAAATCAGAACCGATCAGCAAATCCTAGTTCCAATAGGAGATGGGTCGATCTCCATCTCTTTACTTTTCTGTTCTCTGATCAGCAAGGTATCCTCAGAGGTTGTTCCAGGCTACAAGAGGGATCCTCGATCTCTGTTACAGCAGCAAGCATCAAGGCCCAGCAGCAGCTATTGAGTTTTCCTTCAGTTTTCTCTCTCCAAGGGCTGAAATCAAGATTTTGTGGATCTCTTCAACCAGCCATCAGAACCAGTTCAACTTTTTAGGTTTTTGTTTCCACAACAGGGCCTACACTCGATCCAAGTTGCAGCCCCATTGGAGCTGTTTTGAGCCAGCCGCACCTCTCTCTTTGAACCCCTATCGCATGTTTCTCTCTCCTACTTTTGGGTATGATTTTTGGGTGTGATTTGCTACTGCCTTTTGGTTCTCTTTACTGCTGTACTTGCTGGTTATTTTACTGTAATATTTCCTTGGGTCTTATTCTCTTGCAATTGAGTACCTTGTTGGGGAATTACTTTTGTATTTGGGGTTATACTTGTGGGGGTTAGTAATCTCTTACCTACTCCTACATTAGATTATCTGCTCTGTTCCCCTTAAACCCATCCCCTCTTTCCAAAGAAAGTAAAAGAATTTCAATTTGCAAAGTTTATGGACTGAATCAGTTATTGAAAGTGGAAAACGAGATGATGGAGAAAGCCATTAAATATACCTAGAAGTAGAAAGTCTCAGTATCTACGGGGAATCACCAACATTGATGATGAAGGAGCTCTGGATAGGTGGAACCGGGACCAAGTCCCATCTCTAAGAGAGATTTCCAGGTCTGAAGTGTTCTTCGACTGTTGAACTGAGATTATTTGTGGGCCTATGTGCTCTCCAAATCCAACCATATCGGGACGATTTAGAGCTTGAACATCTGGACATGGTGGGTAGTGATTTATCCTGAACAAACAGTCGCTTTTTCCCTTCATCAAAGGCTTGCTGAACACATTTCTCTGTTCAATCTCCAAGCCTTAAGCTAGTAATTCAAGAATTTCACAAGCTATCATCCTTACAGATGAAATATATCACTCACAGGCTCACAGCAGAGCAGCAACCGAATTACCACCAAGAAGAAGGATTAGAATGGAAGAAAGAGTAGGAGAGTAAATCTAGGAGAGCAGGAGAAGATTGACTTGCAGAGCTTGAATGGACAATTGGCTGTGATTGTGGAGATTTCAATCGATGGATGTAGGTTTAAATGAGAAAGTGGGTATGCATGGAGGGAGGCGTAACAAACTTTTTAGTCAAACCATCTGGCTTCCCCTCAGGTCCCGTTTGGCAATTCATGATATATTGAGACACAAAACCAATATTTCCTCACCTTCCAAGACAGAGAACTTTAATTTCTCTTCCAATGGTCTCAAAAAAAAAAAAAAAAAAAAAAAAAGAAAAGAAAAGAAAAGAGAGAGAGAGAGAGAGAGAGAGAGAGAGAGAGAATTTTAATTAGAACATGAGGGCGGTGGGGGGGAAGCAGGGGTGAGAGATGAGGTGGTTGTAGCGGCAGGGAAGGCTCGCTTCGTTCGGAGAAAGAACAAGAAGAAATAAGAAGTGAGTCCCACTTCTATTTATAAAACTGAAATGATTAATCTGAATAAAAAAAATGAGACGGTTGAATCATGGGAAAAAAGGGTTAATTTGGGTATTTTCAAACATCAGGGGAGAAAGCAGAGGTAGGAGTTTACTTTTTTGGGGGAATCAGATGTGAAAGTTTGGTTAGGGGAGTTTTGAGTAAATATTGGATAAGGGAGTTATAGAAAATTTCCCATAGAAATCAAATACCAACCCACAAAGATGAGGTTGTCTTCAACCTGAGATCAAAACAGAAAACAGCAGTGGCGTATTCCCTTGAGTTAAACTGGTTTTTCCCATGGAGCTTCAAAGGTCGGGAAATCTTAGGATCAAGGCATAAGGCGACCCAAGGCGAGGGAGGAAGGCAAATATAAGGCGATGACTTGTTGCCTAGGCAACCAAGGCGCCAGTAAGGCTGGACCGCATTATCGCATAGGCAATGTGACGCCTTGATAACTATGCTTAGGAGCAAGTTAGTGATCATCAGCTCTCTGGAGTACAACCCAAAGAAAGCCTCAGAAAGCAAGCAATGACCCTGAGATAAATTCCTGAGACAGTAGGTAGCAGTAGTTGCAGGACTGGTTTGATATTCAAGGTATGAATCTCACAATAGGAGAAGTAAAAGGGTATGGTTCTAGGGTTAAGGTGGCCCCTGTGGAAGGAATTAATCCCCAGATCTTGAAGTCCACAGAAGAGATCGAGTGCTCTCTCTATTCATAATGACCTGGACAGGGTAACGATACAGAAACAGAAAATAGAAGAAGGGGGAAGAAGGAGAAGCAGAAGAATGAAGAGGAAAATTGGGAAAGGAAAACAAGATGAGGAAGGCTAGGATCGACACCAGCCTTTTTTTTGGGGGGGTGGGTGTGGGGGCGCTACTGTTATCTCTGAGACAAGGGGAAGGAGAGGAAGAGAATCACATAGAGGAAGAGGAGTAGTAGTAGTAGAAGGCCACCTGCCTTGCTCCACACAACCGTGAGATTTCAACTCAACTTTTCATTCTATTCAATTATCTAATCTGAAAAATCCATTGTAGGTACAAGCTATATAAAAGTGAAAAACCCAACTAACAAGGAAACCTATTTAACTAGGAAACAAGCTCAAATAGGGAAACTGGAAAATAAATCTAATCTCCTATGTATATAACCCTACAAAATAAAACAAAATAAATAAAAGATTATAATACCATCCCAATAAAGAAAACAATTGTCTAATGTATCCTACTAGACCAAAATCCCAATTTGGGCTGGGTTCTCGGTCGGGGGCTCTAAAATAGGTTGGGCCCTGTCTAAGGAAGTGGTCCTGCATCATGGGGGGCTTTTGTATTTAATGTTGTGTGGTACTAGTGGCTTTGTTGTTTCTTAAGATCGGAGTTGGAATTTGGCAGAACTGGAAATCGAGTCCAGAAAGTTTTGTTCCTAATATTAGGAAAATGAGGCTGGGAGGCACTATAGTTGGGTTGAGAGACTTCAGTCTTGAGACAGGGACAAGCGAACATCAAGGGAGGGGGGTGGGGCGGGTTATGTTTTACTGGATAGAAAGAAGGAAAAGTGTCGAAGAGCTTCGATTGCCGGGGTTTCATTTCCCAAAGTCAGGTGTTATTGATCAGTACATGTGGGTAATGAGCTGTAATTATGAAAGTAGGAAATTTGGATGCTAACCTGTATATGGTGTTTGGGATTTTCTGTCCTTTTAACTGTTAATGAAGTCTTGAAACTTCTGCTATAAATTTCAGATTTACAATGATGGAACTTCCATATTCATTATTTCCACCTGCAATTGCATGCTTCCTGTTTTGTCACCCACTGTATTTTGGTAAATAAACTCAACAATGGGGTGGGGGTTGTCTTTCAGTAATTCAAGATGAGAGGGGGACTTTTAATCAGCCTCCTCTTAGGATACATCATTCACTTCTGCAGAAAAGCTCACGGCCTTGAAGCTTCTGTTCTTGCCTTCACGGGTCTGGCCATCAATGATTGCAGCATTCTCCTGCGCCATTGCTAAAATCTTTGTAAACAAGGAAGAAATATTTCGAGACGAGAACAGAGAGAGAATTTGAATAAATCTAAGCTTAGAAACTCTAACCCGAGGAGAGAGAAAGACCAAGAAAAAGTAGTCGGTAAATGAAACGAAGTAGAGAAGGTGAGGGGATATTTATAGAAGGTTGCAGAGGGTTGGGCAAAGGGCGTGGGGTTGGGTGTGGGGGGGTTGGGTGTGGGGGCAGAAGGCAGAGGTGGTGCGGAGGTAAGAGATGAGAGCAGAGGTCGGAAGTGGAGTTGAGAGAATGGGCCAGAAGGAAAAGTTGGAAATATTTCTAGTCTTAAATGATATTGGTTAAATGAAGAATAACATAATATTTCAAACATGAGGTACCCCTAAACGTAGTTTTCTTAACTGTTGAGTACCTCTGCTGTAATCGGCCCTTTATTTAATTACAGATTTTTATTTTATTTTATTTTGAAGTTATAAAATATTTCATGTGCAATATAGATCATTGCTATAGAAACCTAAGTCGCTTGGGTAGTCTTAGTGAGTAGCTTGGCTTGCTCATGCGAAGCTTCGGAGATAAAGTAACCTGGGAATTCGTATACTAATCTTCTAATCCGGCCCCTAGTTCGATTTGCAATATAGATCATTGCAGTTAGTTGTTGTATAATATTCCCTGAAGCTAGCTATTCTTCAGAAAAGTTCTTACTTCTTCAAATGTCATATGCTACTTATTATGGAGTTGGAATTTCTTTGTTTGTCAATTTAAAATAAAAAAATGAAAATTTTTTTTTCTCTTAAGCTTTTTGGGATAAAATTAAAGAGTCTTTTGTATGGAGTATCTCTTACAACATTAGGTCCCAAGTTCGTTTCTTGAGATGATTGTCTTGTGGTCTGTCCTTTCAATCCTCTAGTGATTTGTTCAGCTGGTTATCCCCATCAAAGCATGCTTTTGATTGCCTGTATTCCCTTAAAATTTTCCTTTCCAATTTAATGGGACATACGAAATGTGTTTGGCAGGATGGGGTGGGCCGGGTGGATATGTTTACCAGAAGGCCTACCTGGAGTTCTTTTGTTCCCAGGACAAGTTGAATTTACTGGTTGAGAAATGCAAGGCTTTCCCGTCTCTAACCTACATGGCCGTGAGCAAAGAAGGAAGGTGGATATCTAATGTCAGCTCTAGTGATGTGAATGCAGTGACATGGGGAGTCTTCCCAGCAAAGGAGATCATTCAACCAACTGTTGTGGATCCTGCAAGCTTTATGGTGTGGAAGGATGAGGCATTTGAAATCTGGACAAAGGGATGGGCATGCTTGTATCCGGAAGGGGATCCATCAAGAAAACTACTAGAGGAGGTAATCTTCCTTATTGTATCCTGCCTTCAAATTAGCATTTTTCAGTTGAGCCGAATAGTTGGGAAAGGATTACTATTTCAAGCTAATATCTTCTGATATTGGCAGGTGCAAATCACGTACTTCTTGGTCAGCTTAGTTGATAATGATTATCTCCATGGTGATCTGTTTGATGTCTTAAAGGACATATGAGATGGTCTGCTTCGTTTTCTTTCCAATTCAAGCTTGCATCCTAGCAGGGGGGAGGGGGGAGGGGGGGGGGGGGGCTTTGCTGTCAATTATGAATTCCATGTCATAAAGGTCTATGTTATCTTATTCAATAACATGACATTGTGAAAATTTTGGTCATTGTGCCTCCCTCCATGCAACTCTGCGAAGAAGAGTGTCTCAGTTATTTTTCTAGAACAATCCCATTCTGACAGCTTCTGCTTTGCGCTTTAATTCATTATCAATTGATTATATTGGTGCACAAATTTTATGATGTAGGAAAGAAAATTCATGCAGGTTCAGTTCATATTCAACTTCTGGGATGCATTCTCTGCACTAATGAAAACTTAAGTTGGCCTATCATTGGGCTCATCACCATGGGCTAATATTCAAGAAACCTTTGCTAATTGAAACTCTTTTGCTAATTGAAACTCTAATAATTTCTTTTACTGTGTTATTTTCCAGCCAGAATGCTGCTTTACAATGCTCCCTCCCTTAAGGCAACTATCTGCAATGGGTTTCTTGGATATAGGCAATGCTTTGTTATTGGCATTGGTATAAGCTATTTAATGGATCGCTAGAACTGCTGGTTCTTGTACCGCGTAGAAGTAGAAGGGAAAAGAGGAATAAAAAAAAAAAAAATGTGCCGCTTAAGAGAACTTAGGTTTGTCTGGTCATCAGATTAACCCTGGTAGGAGCTGAAAACAGAAGCTGTTTTTCTTCTTCTGGCAGGGAGGAACAGCTGATTTTATGATGTGAGAGGGTTCACACGGTCAGTGGTCTTTTCCCTAACTGCTACTTCTATTTGCCATGGTCAATGTGATATAATAAGACCTGCATGACCAAGCTATTGGTTCAAGTGATGGTAAGAATGTCTTAGAACCGACTTTAAATCAAATGAAAGTTGGCACAAATGGCAATAATATCTATTACAATGGAATGGTATTTTTGTGATTTTAGGATGCCTGAATCTCACTACTTTGCAATTTCCTAATGCTAATATTTTTATTTATTTATTTATTTTTTGGTAAGAAGAAAAACCATGCATTAAAAAAAAAGGAGCGGATAGAAGATAAATCATCAGATGTATATTCTACTTTTACTACTCCGACATCCAACTTATGTGCTGGTTCAATGTGGGTCCTATCCATTTTGGTAATACAGACATTAGGAAAGGTTTTTATTATAGATTTAATGGAAAATAAACTGTTTGTCAGTGCGGTATATGCTCGTGTTTCATTGAGTCTATCTCTCTCTTCTTCTATTGAAATGACATTCACTATAATTTTGATGTGGGAGGAGAGAGATAAACTGAGGGAGCGCTAGCCATAAGCTATGCTCCCTGACAAGTAAATAATCACCTAGATTTAATATCCAACGAAACAATAAACACCTCCCATGGCCATTGATAAGAATTTTGAGTCACCCAAGTTATAGCCCGGGCAAATGTCAATGCAGTTGATTCTTAAAGGTCTTGCTTTTTGTAGTCCCATGAGTGTTATTCCCCGGAGTCACAGAGGTTATCAGTTCCTCATAGTCTAGGTCAGTCAATTCTTAAATATCTTGCTTTTTGCAATCCCATGAGTATTTCCCGTGCCTTTGCCTCTTTGAGCATTTCTTGTATATCCATGTACAAATAGGATTAAGACCCTATTCAATTAACATCTCTCAGTCGCTCACACAGGGTAAACATACTCAATTGTCCATTCTAGTCTCTCTATCGCATGTGTCTCATCATACATGAAATGAAACATGCGACCCAGCGAGATAGTATGAATATAAATTGCTATATCAAACTTCCATCTAACTAACATAGCACATCACTCACAAACAATCTAGGGTACTCTAAACAATCCAATTGCACCAGATTCAGCACACTTGATTCCTCAGGATGAGCGGTGCTGAACCCTAAACATGTATTGTGCTTATAACTACGTCTAAACACAAATATGACAAGTCGCCTAGGCAATGAGCCACAAAACAAGGGTGTAATTTTTAATAGTTTTCCTGGAGCCCACATGTCAATCCGATTATCCCCAATTGCTTTCCCGATTCCTGCTAGACTGCGTTATCCATGATCATAAGGAGCACGTCAAAGTAGCGTCATTGCACGTCCTCTTCATGACATGGTCTCAGGTAGAGGATATCTGTAGGATCACCTCAGTTTGATCCAAGTGACTCCCACAGAGACGAAGCATGGATCCATTTAGTCACTCTCATCAACGGTTAAAACAAAGCACATATAGTATGAAATGTATACTATATTGCTTCTCCCACTAAGGTGGGCATGTTACTCATAGAATAAAAAAACACCATACGAGTCTAGGTTTAGTCACATTGTTAAGCGCCTAACTTGAGTCATTCATCCAGGTCACCCTGCGATGCCCGCTTGAAGTCTCACACTTGGTTATAAGCAAGCTACACTGAGATGTGGAATTTTTGTGTTTGAACATAGATTTGTCTCATCTTAGATCTAACTAAGGTGCTACTTAGCTTAAAATTTGTATGTTCATCTCGCTCGCAATCTCTAAGTGTGAAGTTGAATTTGGCTCATCTTGCCCGCCATGTCCAAGCGTCAATTTGAATCACCCGTGTGATTAGGTCATTTAAAGCATTGTGACATATTTATAAAATAAAATGTATTCACACGTAAATCACCCAAAAGGTGTAGAGGAAATTACACTCCCGTCCACTGTACTCTGCCTAAATAACAATCACCTGCCCTCTACTTTGAAACCTATCATAACCCTCCCTTGAAGTTTCTAGATGCTTACTTCTTTCCCATTATGGTGAGTTATCACTATTAAGTGATGACATTAGCCTCACATTAGTATTCTAATACCCATATTGCCCTTCTTATTTTTTATGAGATTCTTAAAACACCATCCCCTTATGTTTTTGGGTTTGTGACGCGAGTGACAAACCCTTCTTCATCAAACGATGTCTTGCTTTTGAGCCTCGCTGAGATCAGAGGAGAGAAAAAGAAAGATCCGTACGAACTCTCCTGAACAAGGGTTTCAGGTCAGATCAGGAACTTCGAGCTGAAGTCGATATGAACGAGAGAGAGAGAGAGAGAGAGAGAGAGAGAGAGAGAGAGTTTCTCTTCGATCTGAATGACGGTTTCTGGATCGTTTTCTTCACCCAACAAAACCGCTGAACGAAGATTGGGAAGACTGCTTGTTTTCAAGTTGAAGATTGGATGGTGATGGTCAGGTCAATAACGAAGAATTCGTGGGGCTGATGATGGCAGTTTAAGGAAAATCCTTAGAAAATTTCAGTTTCAGAGGAAGAAAGAAATTATGGATAACAACTATATTCAAATTCATTCATGCTACTTCCCCTTTGTTCTTATTTCCTAGGAAGAAAAAAAAAAAAATAAAATAAAATAAAATAAAATAAAAAATAAAAAAATAAAATTCAACGCCTGTACTATTGCTGTAGCATATAAGTGATCAAATTATCAAAATCAGAGTACCCATTTCGTTCTTTCTTCGTCTTAAGCCTTTTTTATTCTTTTCTTCAATTAAATGTGAAAGTAAAGCTCGCCAAACAAATACTAAAAGGACAGGAAACTTATCTATTACTGGAACTTAGCTGTCTTACTCTATTCTTTCATCTTCAGTTTCAAGGGGGTTGTTTTCTTTTGTTTTCCTGAGATCAATGTATCTGGCCTCTGATACAGCTTCGTATAGTCCAGGTATAGTCTAAATTTTATGGACAGTGTCAGTGGATCTTTGATCCAACTGTGAGTCATGTCTGGGAGACAAGCTTGGATTTGATTTGTTTTTTAATTTCCTTCAGTCTCATACATCAAAGGTTCCAAACTAATTTTATAGTTGCACAGAACTATGAATCTTGAGACTTCGTAGATAGAAAAGCAAGTAGGGAAAGTGAAGGGAATTATAATTTGTGGGAGGAACCACTGATTCTTCTCCACTGTAATTCGTGGAAGCTATGTTGTGGAAAGTGGGAAATAGAAATTGTTTCATCAACTTCCAAGAAATATGTCATTGGAAATCCAGTCACTTGGATTATTAGTTTGAACGATGAAATGGCCTTTCTTTTTCTCAAGATAAGTTAAACATTTCATCAACTTGAAAACAAGCAGCTTCCGCCATTTCATCAAATGAGAGAAGCGAGAATGACCTGATTCCGACCATGGAAATGGCTCTCACTCAGGTCGCGGCTGCCTCACTTAGTTTCCGCTGCCTCACTTAGGTTGTCGGGGTTCTTTCTCTACCCGAAATTTGATTAAAGAGGCTAGATTTGGGGTTTTAGAGATGATGAGGGTATTCTTGTCTTTTAATATATTAGATTTGGGGTTTCAGATATGATAAGGGTAAGTTTGTCGTTTTAATTCACCATCTAACACTATTAGTGAATAATGAGGTAGAAGTAAGCATCTTGGAACTTCGGGGAAGGGTGTTGATAGGTTTCAAAGTAGAGGGGAGGTGATTGATATTTAGGTAAAGTACAGAGGAGGGGAGTGTAATTTACTCAAAGAAGTATATGTCTCATATATAAATCGAGGAGTGATAAAAATAGTGTCTAAAGAAATGTCCAAACTCAAATAAAATCATCCACATCGAAGGCCCATATTCCTAACATTAGTAAAGAAAAACGTCCCAAGCAATGGACTTAGTCGAAGGATCAACTATCATACTACTCATGGAGATATGCTTCAACACAATTTCCCTTACACAACCATATCTCTAATGTAGTGATATCTCATGTCTATGTACTTAAGTCTCCCATAGAGCTTGGGGTCCTTAGAAAATGCCAAGGCTACTGTACTATCATAATTTACCACACCACATCCCCTGAATGAACGGTAATGCTAAGGCACTGTAGGATCCTCCTCAGCCAAACGGCCTCCGAGTATGTGATTTACTCGGACTCTATAGATAGGGCGATGCAGGTCTGCTTCTTGCTACTCCAAGATACAGTACCGTCTCCTAGGACAATTGCATGTCCTGAAGTATGCTTGTTTTTGTCACTTGCCCAATCAACATCACTGTAGTCTCTCCGTCTCAAATCCAAACCATTGTATGTGAGGATGAGATCAATGGTCCCACGAATGTATCAAAAGATTCTTTTCATTGCCTGTCAATGACTTGGTCCTAGGTCACTTTGGTAATGACTAATCATGCCAAATGCAAAACATATATTTAGATGCGTGCACATCATCATGTACATCAGATTGCCTATCATTGCTGCATAGGGTACTTTAGACATTTGATTATTCTTTTCATCAGTCTTAGGGCACTGGTTAAGACTCAAAGCACACGCCTTGTCCATGGGAGTGTTAATGGGTTTAAATTTGTCCATGTAAAATCATTCAAGGATCTTTTTTATATAAGTATATTGAAACAAACGAAGAAAATTCCTAGAGCAATCCTCACGATCTTGATGCCTAACAAAAGTTGACTTCACCCATATCCTTCATCTCCAAAGTAGAGGACATCCACTCTTTAGTGGCGACAATTATCTCCATGCCATTCCTAGCTAATATAATATCGTCAATATACAAGGATAGAATAAAGAAACTTCGCATGGACCATTTGACATATATATAATTGTCCTCCTCAATCATTTCAAAACCAATAGAGGTAATAGTACGATGAAATCCAAAGTAATACTTCCTAGACAATTGTTTAAGGCTATATAGAATGTTTGGGACAACAGACTTTGCGCTCATTTCCTTTGACCTCAAAATCCACTAGTTGATCGATAAATTTCTCCTCATCTAGCTTTCTATTCAGAAATGCAATTTTAATATCCATCTGAAAGAATTTCAAATTCAATTTTGCGACAATGGCTTAGAGAGATGGATCGTGACAATTCTCACCATAGGGGAGAAATTCTTATCATAGTCTCACCCTCTTTTTGGGTATAACCCTTCACCACAAGGTATGCCTTATACTTGTCAATTGAACTGTTTGCCTTACGTTTGACATTTAGAATACATCTTTTTGGGTATAACCCTTCACCACAAGGTGTGTCTTATGTCCATGAGGTAGGTCAACTAACTCCTATACTTGATTCTTGCTCATAGAACTCAGTTCATCCTCCATAACAGCTTGCCACTTATCCTTACTAGGTAAGGAGAGTGTCTCTTGCCTATAAGCAGGCTCATCTTCATCTTTGGAACACAAATGAGAGCTTCAAATTCAATTTCAAAATGACGACAGGGAACGTGCCCACTGTCATACCCTGCCAAAATTTGGCCAAGATATGCGGCACTGGACACTCACACCCAGCCAGCATAACCCTCTAGGATCACAGATGCAGTATCTTAATTTCACAAATGCCAACAAGACAACAACTAAAGTCAGAGTATGCTATTAAAATCATATAATATTATTGGTGATGTACTAAAGTGATAAATTACATTATACAAAATTTCATGTCTGGAAACAACCTCTGGTTACAATACTACTTACTACACATCCATAAATATTTATACATCAAGAAAGAAGAATTGAATAATAGTGAAGCCCATAAAATCCCGACATCTCGCCGACATACAATTAAGGAAGAACTTAATAATAAGAACTTTCTAGCCTCTGAAAGCTCAACCGGCAGGAGACTTCTGGAGCCAACCGGTCTGCCTGTAGTATCCCACCTGTTGACCATTTTCTGCAGAATTTCATTTCTGCCATCTTCCTTAACTAATTTTCACCACTGTTTGGGGCAATATTCCTCTGTTCTTATACCACAAACTCACTGCAGTAAATTATCACTTTAATTCCATCATTTTTCTGGTCTATCGTTAAATTATTCTTTATTAATTAATTTTAATAACCCATTTCAGCTAGGAATTTCAGATTCAACGTCATATTCACATGTTTTCATCCACAAGTGTGAAATAAAGTAATTTTTTTTATGATCAATCCTCAATCTAAGGTTGCATGCATGCATTCCATCTTAGATTTTACCTTGCATGTGATAAATCAAACCTCAATTCGTCATGCATGCATCTTTAGAATCCTTAAACAGCAAAATCAAAGTGAGTTTTTACTTAATTTCCATGGCATTTTACTGTTTTAAGACTTAAAGTAAGAACTCTCACACTTAAACCCCAATCGGCCGTGATGCACCCATTCTTTTTCAAAATTGTTTCATTCCTTCCAATTAAGTCTTCAAGAACAAAGAAATTGAAGTGGGTTTTTCTTCCCATTCATATAGAATTTCCACTTTTTAAGTAGATTCAGTGAGAAACCTCACTTTCAATCCGAATCTGCCATGGTTCATACTTCCATTTATGAGATTTTATTTCTCTTCCAACTAATCCATCAAAGAACAATAAAAACTAAGTTCCAAATAGTTAGATTGTTGCTGAAATTTTCTAGATTTTCTTTATTCCTCATGTTTAAGCTAGAATCAGTTTAAGCTCCTCTTAATTTCTGAATTTTCTCCTTGTTATAAGTTAATATAGGTAGATGGGTGACATGGGAGGAACTGGTGATTTGGGAGGTAATGGCTCGGTGGCTGTGGAGGATGAAGATGGTGATGCTCGGGAATCTCTAGATCGTGGACCAGAAGTTCCTCCACTTTCTGTCAGGCAGGAGGATGTAGGTCAGCGGCATTTGTATGCAAACGCTTTGGGTAACTCTTCCTAGCCTGCCATTGATTCACTACCTAAACTGATTCAGGTAGGGAACAAGAGACATGTTGTGATTCCTCAGAGAGACTATGAATCGAAGTGGCAAAACTTCAGATTTGCACTAATCGGTAGAGTCAACTTTCGATTGATTTCTTTGGACACCTTGCGAATGGAGGCTCAAGAAAAATGGAACTTAAGCCAAGGGATTTTAATGCATTTGCTGGGAAAGGGATACATTATTTTTCAGTTTCAGTGCCAGGGTGATAAGGTTGCAGTGTGGCGGAGGAGCCCTGTTAGGGTTAGGGAACAAGTTATTCGTTTCCATCATTGGAAGCCTGATTTTAATATTCATGAGAAACAGTCCTTGACGAAGCTTGTATGGATTCGTTTTCTTGATCTACCTCTTGAATACTGGCACAAAAACATTCTATTGTCTATTGCAAAGGTAGTAGGACATCCTGTCGCTCTGGATAGGCAAACTAGACAAGGTCTTCTTGGATACTTTGCAAGAGTCTTGGTAGAGATTGACATTTCTGATTCGGCAGTGAGGGTGGAGGAAGTTCAGGTTGAGAGACTTGAACCAGGACCCTCTCAGGTGTTCGGTTTCTGTCAAAAGGTGGTATATGAAGATAAGGTGGAGCGCTGTGGTATTGCAAGTGTGTGGATCACTTGATCTCCAATTGGAGGCTGAAAAAAAGCGATGATGAGAAGCAATGTGTGGCGGAGAACTCTGTACAGGTTCCAGGAGCAGTCTATGTTGATTATGGAGTTAACTCAGGTCGAGTTAACTCGGTGGAGAAGACTCCTATTAGGGACCGACCTACGCCACATCAGCCGAGTGGATCTGATCCAATCTCTAATTCAAATTTGTAAAATTTAAACTTACCAAACATTGAGGGGAGAATCTAAATACTTTTGGAAACTTCCAATCAAAGTCCTAGCGGTTTGGGAAAGAAGTCTAACGGTGATATTACTTCTCCACAATATATGAAAGATGACGTGGATGGTTTGGCTGGGTCGGATATGGACTTGGATGACGGTTTTATCCCAAACCCATGTGAGCAGTCGATCTAGGTGATGGATCAGGCTCTGTTTGATCCTTCAACGAACCAGGAAAATATTTGTTTGGTTGAGTCGCTGCATCAGATTGCAAAGAATGGGAGGACTGGCCCTGTGGAAGGTGGTGCAATCCCAACTGCTCGTTATCCTTCTTGAGTGAGACAGGGGAGGGTCCAGTTTCAAGGTCATGGAAGAGCCGTGGCTTATAATGTTCCCCATACTGGTGCGGACCTTGGGGAGGATCACATTGTGTCTTCCTTGCCTGAGGTGGACTATTCAAGGGGGGCAGTTTTTGTTGTTCACTTAGAGGTGGCAACAGTGGATAAGGCGACAGTGGTGAGGGACAAGGAAGGTGGTGGTGCGGTGGCGGGTGGGAAGCAGAAGAGGAAAACAGTAGGTCAGGAAAAAAAGTCTGACAAAACTCAAGCTTCCAAACAGTGATCCATGCGGGTCCTATATTGGAATATTTTGGGTGCTAAGAAGGCTGCTTGAATAGGCGCCTAACGTTTGATGTTAAAGGACCATTCGCCGGATGTGGTATGCTTGGCTGAGCCTATGGTTTAGGTGTGTAAATTTCCTACTCTATTTTTTAGTAAATTGGGTTATGCTATGGATTTTGTTCATAATGAGAGGGAGCAGAAAGTCCCTAACTTATGCTTTTTATGGAAATTTGGGATCAAACAACCTATGGTCGCGGTGATGTCCGAGCAGCATATTTCAGTTATTTTTGAATGGCCTGGAAGTAGTGTGGGTATTTTATTTGTGCATGCTAGCTCTTTCAAGGTCATTCATCAAAATTTGTGGATAGATTTGGAGTTGTAGATCTCTACATTGATTCCCTGGTCTGTTATAGGGGATTTTAATGCAACTTTGGCCTCTCATGAAAAAAGAGGCCCTGGTGCTTTTAATCTTGGGTCGACGGCTGAATTCCAGGCCATGGTAGATGCTTGTTTGTTGCTTCCTGTTCCTTCTCAGGAAAAGAAGTATACCTGGACAAACAATAGGTGGAGGGGTCATGTGGCTGCGGTGCTTGACCGTAGTTTTTGTAATGAAAAATTGCTAGATTTTTTTTTTTAAATGTGAAACAACGTGTGTTGCTATCTTTTGTTTCTAATCATGCCCCACTTTTAATTGTGTCTGATGATGTTCCTAAGCCCAAGAATATCCCTTTTTGATTCCATAGCTTTTGGATGGAAAGTGACAGGTTCAGCCATGTGGTTGAGGAGGCTTGGAAGGAGCATATAGATGGTGACCCTATTTATGTTTTAGCTCAAAAACTAAAACTGGTCAAGGAGTGGTTAAAGGCCTAGGTGAGGGTCACATTCCCAAATCTAAATGAAGAGGTAGAAAAGGTAAAAATGGCTTTACAGAGTGTGCAAGACACTGTAGAGCTGAATGGAATGTCAGATGAGTTGTTTCACAAGGAGGCTGATGCAAAGACAATGTTATTGAAAGCTAATCAGATGCAAGATAGGCTGTGGTCGGGAAAAGCCAAGTTGAGATGGATGAAAAATGGTGACTATTATTCAAAATTTTTCCATCTATCAGTCAACCTAAGGAGAGCTAAAATTCAGATCTCTCCTTAAAAAAAAGAAGATGGCTCATGGGTGTTTGATACTCAGGGAATCACTTCCTATGTCTCTGATTTTTCTTTAGAGTTTCATGAAGCTTCATATATCACAGTTCATAATGATTTGTTAGATAATGTTCCCAGCATGTTGGTTGAGGAGGACGTGAAAGGTCTGGAAGCTGATCCGAGTATGGAGGAAATCAAGTAAGCTGTTTGGGATCTTGATCTTAAAAGTTTGCCTGGTCCCGATGGTTTCGGGGGTAACTTTTTCAGAAAATGTTGGGAGACTATTGAGGCTAATTTTTGTAGGGTTGTGAAGACTTTTCTTGTGGTTGGTCGGTTGCCTAGAGGGATAAATAATTGTTTTATTACTCTGAGTCCTAAAGTAGAGGGTGCCTCCTCTTTAGATTAATTTCGCCCTATTTGATTGGGGAACTTTTTCTACAAGGTGCTAACAAAAATCATGTCGTCCAGACTTTTGGTATTGCTACCTCAGTTGATTTCAGAAGAACAAGGTGCTTTCCAGAAGGGGAAGATTATTTCTGCAAAAATCTGTATAGCCTTTGAATTATCAAATTTGATGCACTCAGTTGTGATACCCTACTTTTTAAACCCGGTCTAATTACACGGTTGACCCGATTTAACCATGCATGACTCGAACCGGGGAGGGTTAAGGCAGGTTCCTTATGGACCATGATGGCAAGGGTGACTTTGAACACCGGTTGGCCAGACAAGTCCGAGTCAGTGCCAGAGGAGAAGAGTGTACCCAAGCCGTGTACATGCACATATCATAAGGCCATGTATGGATAAAGCTAGTATGTAGCCGTATCCTAAAGTGCATATGTATAATATACCTTGTGCCAAGAGTGAGATTCATGCCGAGAGTCGAATTCCACCAAAATCCCACTTGTTGACCAATTTTCGGCCCTCAGGTGGGCGGTCACAGGTGGGTGCATCCGCCCACTTGAGTGACCCACCCATGTGCTATTAATGATTTTAAGAAAGTATAAATAGCATTAATTGTGTTTTTCAATATCTCATTTATTACACGGAAAGTTGATGAGAAGATTTAAGAGGAGAGAGAAGAGAAGGGAGAAAAGAGAACGAAGAAGAAGAAAGGGGAAGGAAGAGGAAGAAGAAATGGATTTAAGCGGTGCCAAAGTTTGATCTTCACATTCCGAAGCCGGAAGAGTGATCTTCAACACGAGATCTATGTTTAGAGGTGAGCGAAGGCTATATTCCTTAAACTTTCACCATACCCAAGTAAAACCCTTGATTGGGTAGTGTTTCTTGAGGTCTTGTAAATCCCCCTTGAGATGATGAATCTAAGGTTTAATAGATGGTCTATGTCACACCTCGTTCACACTGAACCGGGCCAGTGACCGAGTTAACACTGGTTAACCCAAACCTGCCAGGATCATCAGATACTGTGTTCCACCACATCATACACACAACTAATATAAACTCATCAGATCAGCGGAAGACTAAGTTTTACCTGTGAATAATCCCATAATACTTGATACCCGGATAGTGATACAATAATTATATACATGTGGGCCTGAAGGCATGATATTTACACAATAAGAATAAAATTCAAATATCAAGTACATAAGGAAATCCACCAAAACAATCAGAGTACATAGCTCGGCTCGGTTTCAAGGCTGGAGCTCAGCTCGGCATCAAGGGTTGAGCCCAGCTCGGCATCACGTAGTAGAGCTCAGCTCAGCCTCAGAAGTGGAGCTCAGCACGGCCTCAAAGGTGGAGCTCCGCTCGGCCTTAGAACTGCTATCCCGCAGCACAACTCTCGCACGAGCAGTCAGTGCCGTGCTCTAACTCCTCAGGGGTCCACCAGTCCTCTTCAGGAAACTCGACTGTAGGACCCACCCCATGCTCCTCAGATGTATGACCTGTAAAATCATCTAAAAAGGGGCGTATACGTGGGATGAGCTCACTAGTTCAGTAAGTAGAAAGATGGACCACACAGCAGTCCACACATCACAACACATCATATGCACTACATGCCATGCTATACATTTTAAATCACATCCACCTAAGCAACATTACTAAGTCCTCGGTTTTAGTGCTACTACAACCACAGTGCGCGTATACTCCGGGTACAAGCCGCGAACTCCCTCCCGCGATACGCCCATAAGGCTGTCGGAGAAGGCCCACCGTGAGTACTCGGAAAAGTAAAGACAATGCCATCCACCGGCTCTCAACAGAAATGTAAATGACTGAAAATAAAGGTGCTGACTCCAGCAATTTAAAAGCAGTACGATTGGCCCTCTTGAATGTACCACCGGGGTTGCCGACTGTCCTACATGACTCGTCGGGCGTAATGCCTAACCGCCACAGTGTCCGACAACCGCGACCCTTGCTTCCCCCCAAATGGCAACCCAACACCTTAACCCCTGTTGGGAAGGGTCGTAGCACGGGATAGTGAGAATCCTAATACCGCATGCTCCTATATGACAATAGTACGACTGCATAGTGCCTCCGTGTCCCATTCCACGGGCCACCAATGCATTCGTTTCCAAGCCGACTGCAGCATCTAGTCTATCAATGCATTATGCACCATGATGTCCACATTCAACATATAAACATCTCGTTCAATTGGCATTTGAAAATTAAACATAGCATATATGCACATCAATGAGAGGAATGACTAATCTACATGGCATATTCATGATGACATGACTAGATTAGATATAATTAAATGAATGCCAAACAATTGCCTTGAAACAAGGCCAAACGTCCCCTCTCCACTTACTTGTAGCGTACAAGGATTCCCGTTCGGTACGGGTGAGATCCGGAGCGAATCGGGTAGGATTTGGTGAACCTAACATAATTGAGCGGGGTTAGTACTTCACCATTTTAGAATCAAAATTAATGAAATCCAATGTCAAAATCGTGTTTAGAACGTCAAAAGAAGGTCACACGTCCGATTTGGGTTCGATCGGACATAAGGATCACCTTCGGGGCCACACGGGTGGGTCAGACAGGTGGGCTGTCTACCCACCGATTTTACCCACCGGTTTGGACAGGCGGGTAGGGGCCTGCCGGTAGTACCCGTCGGTTGGGCCAGAAGGCCCCTGCCCTCTCAGGTGGGTACCACAGGCGGGTAGGGGCCCACCGGTTGTACCCACCGGTTGTACCCACCGGTCTTGGCGGAAAAGACACTGTTTCTTCCCCATTTTCTCCATTCTTTGGGGAACCAAATGGGGTTTTTCCCCACCCATTCTTCACACCCTCAAGGTCCTATAGGATGGTTCTAACCTAGATCTAGGTTAGATTCAAGTGAGGGAAAACCATCTTACATTCTTTGCTCAAGAACGACTTCAAACCCTTCAAATCACTTCAAACTCACAATGCTTCTTCTACCTTGTCAATATCTCTTCAAATCCTTCAAGATCAACACATAAATCATCTATTAAACCTTAGATTCATCATTTCAAAGGGTATTTACAAGATCTCAAGAAACCATACTCGAATCAAGGGTTTAAAGCTTGGGTATGGTGAATGTTCACAAAACCCAACTTTTCTTACCTCCAACTGTAGATCTAGAGTTGAAGATCACTCTCCCGGCACCGGGATGGGAAGACCGAGCTTCGGCGCCGCTGAAATCCCCCTTTTCTTCTTCTTCCTTCTCTTCCTTCCTTCTTCCCTTTCTTTTCTCTCTCCTCTTTACTTTTCTCACCAACGTACGGGGGTAATAAATGGAAAGGAAATAAAATCATAAAGCCTTATATACCATTCCTAATTAAGTGAATAGTGCTCTTGGATGGGTCACTCAGGTGGGTGCACCCACCTGTCCTACCCACCTGAGAGCCAAGACTTGGGATTTTGACTGGGTTCGGACCTCGACGCGAACCCCACCCCAGGCATACGATGTAGCATACGTATATATCTTAAAATACGGATATAATACCTGTTTTATCCGTACATAGCCTTATGGTAGGTGCACGTACACGGTTTGGGCACTCCCGTCTCTTCTGGCACTGGCTCGGACTTGTCGGGCCAGCCGGTGTTTAAGGTCACCCGTGCCATCATAGCCCATAAGGAACCCGCTCTAATTTCCTCTGGCTCGGTTCCTGCATAGTTAAACCGGTTCAATCGCGAAATCAGACCGGGTTTAAGAAGCGGGGTATTACATTACCCCCCCTTCTGAAAAATTTCGTCCTCGAAATTGCGTACCTGGTTGATCAAAAAGATGAGGGTACTTGGCTCGCATTTCTTCTTCTACCTCCCAAGATGCTTTTTCAAGTGAGTGACCAGCCCATCGCACCTTTACATAGGAAATGGAGCGGTTGCGAAGGGTTTTCACCTTCCGGTCCAAAATTTCAGCTGGCTGTTCTGTGTAGGTCATATCAGCTTCTAGGTACTCTGGTTCCACGGGTAGTACATGAGATGGATCATGCACGTATCTCTTCAGCATGGATACATGGAATATATTGTGAACATCCCCAAGTGAAGGTGGCAGAGCAAGCATGTAGGCTACTGAGCCAAGCCGGGATAAGATCTCAAATGGTCCCATATATCTTGGGCTCAACTTCCCCTTTCTGTGAAACCTTTGCAAACCTTTAGTAGGAGAGATTTTGAGAAATACCTTTTCTCCTGGTTGAAATTCAATCTCCTTCCTGCGGGTGTCCGCATAGCTCTTTTGACGGGACTGAGCTGCTTTAATCCGTTCTCTAATAACGTC
This sequence comes from Macadamia integrifolia, assembly GCF_013358625.1. Lineage (NCBI taxonomy): Eukaryota > Viridiplantae > Streptophyta > Magnoliopsida > Proteales > Proteaceae > Macadamia > Macadamia integrifolia. Next base: position 41,806,490 of record NC_056565.1, read on the forward strand.
GACTTTGTCACAAGTCATTTGTATCATCTCAGGTCCTAACATTCGACGTTCACCTACCTCATCCCAATACAAAGGAGTTCTGCACTTTCTGCCATATAACGCCTCATATGGAGCCATCCCAATTGTGGCTTGGTAACTGTTGTTATATGCAAACTCCATAAGAGGTATATATTCTTCCCAACTGCCACTCATCTCCATTGCACATGCCCTGAGCATGTCCTATATGACAATAGTACGATTGCATAGTGCCACTGCGTCCCATTCCACGGGACACCAATGCACTCGTTTCCAAGCTGACTACGGCATCTAGTCTATCAATGCATCATACACAATGATGTCTACATTCAACATATAAACATCTCATTCAATTGGCATTTGGAAAGTAAACATAGCACACATGCATAACAATGTGAGGAATGACTAGTCTACATAGCATATTCATGATGGCATGACTAGACTAGATATAATTAAATGAATGCCAAACAATGCCTTGAAACAAGGCCAAACGTCCTCTCCCCACTTACCTGTAGCGTACAAGGATTCCCGTTCGGTATGGGTGAGATTCGGTGCGAAACGGGTAGGATTTGGTGAACCTAACATAATTGAGCGGGGTTAGTACTTCACCATTTGGAATCAAAGTTAACGAGATTCGATGACAAAATCATGTTTAGAACATTAAAAGAAGGTCACACGTCCGATTTGCGTCCAATCGGACATAAGGATCACCTTCGGAGCCACACAGGTGGGTCAGACAGGTGGGCTGTCTGGCCCACCGGTCCTACCCACCGGTTTGGACCGGTGGGTAGGGGCCCACTGGTTGTACCCGCCGGTTGGGCCCACCGGTTGTGCCCGAAGGCCCCTGTCCTCTTAGGTGCGTGCCCACAGGCGGGTAGGGGCCCACCGGTTCCACCCACCGGTCTTAGCGGGAAAAACGTTGTTTCTTCCCAACTTCCTCCATTCTTTGGGGATTCAAATGGGGCTTTTCCCAACCCATTCTTCACACCTTCAAGGTCTTATAGGATGGTTCTAACCTAGATCTAGGTTAGATTCTAATGATGGGAAACCATCTTACCTTCCTTGCTCAAGAACAACTTCAAACCCTCCAAATCACTTTAAACCCACAATGCTTCTTCCATCTTGTCAATACCTCTTCAAATCCTTCAAGATCAACACATAAATCATCTATTAAACCTTAGATTCATCATTTCAAAGGGGATTTACAAGATCTCAAGAAACCCTACTCGAATCAAGGGTTTAAGCTTGGGTATAGTGAATGTTCAAAGAACCCAACTTTGCTTACCTCTAAATGTAGATCTAGAGTTGAAGATCACTCTTCCGGCGTCAGAATGGGAAGATCAAGCTTCGGCGCCGCTGAAATCCTTCTCTTCTTCCTCTTCCTTCTCTTCCCCTTCTTCTTCCCTTTCTTTTCTCTCTCCTCTTTACTATCCTCACCAACGTACGGGTGTCATAAATGAAAAGAAAAGAAAATCATAAAGCTATATATCTATTTCCTAAATAAGTGAACAGTGCACATGAATGGGTCACTCAGGTGGGTGGATGCACCTACCTATCCGCCCACCTGAGGCCAAAACTTGGGAATTTGACAGAGTTTGGGCCTTGGCGCGAACCCCACCCCCAGCATACGAGGTGGTATACGTATATACATTAATATACAGCTACGATACCTGCTTTATCCGTACATGGCCTTAAGGTAGGTGCATGCACACGGCTTGGGCACTCCCGTCTCTTCTGGCACTGGCTCAGACTTGTCGGGCCAGCCGGTGTTTAAGGTCACCCTTTCCATCATAGCCCATAAGGAACCCGCTCTAACTCCCTCTGGTTCGGTCCCTACACGATTAAATCGGTTCAACCGCGAAATCAGACCGGGTTTAAGAAGTAGGGTATTACATTACCCCCCCTTCTGAAAAATTTCATCCTCGAAATTGCGTACCTGGTTGATCAAAAAGATGAGGGTACTTGGCTTGCATTTCATCCTCTACCTCCCCAGATGCTTCTTCAAGTGAATGATCCGCCCATCGCACCTTTACATAGGAAATGGAGCGGTTGCGAAGGGTTTTCACCTTCCGATCCAAAATTTCAGCTGGCTATTCTGTATAGGTTATATCAGCTTCTAGGTACTTTGATTCCACGGGTAGTACATGAGATGGATCATGCACGTATCTCTTCAGCATGGATACATGGAATACACTGTGAACATCCCCAAGTGAAGGTGGCAGAGCAAGCATGTAGGCTACTGAGCCAACCCGAGATAAGATCTCAAATGGTCCAATGTATCTTGGGCTCAACTTCCCCTTTCTGTGAAACCTTTGCAACCCTTTAGTAGGAGAGATCTTGAGAACTACCTTTTCTCCTGGCTGAAATTCAATATCTTTTCTGCGGTTGTCCGCATAGCTCTTTTGACGGGACTGAGCTGCTTTAATCCGCTCTCTAATAACGTCGACTTTGTCACAAGTCATCTGTATCATCTCAGGTCCTAACATTCGACGTTCACCTACCTCATCCCAATACAAAGGAGTTCTGCACTTTCTGCCATATAACGCCTCATACGGAGCCATCCCAATTGTAGCTTGGTAACTGTTGTTATATGCAAACTCCATAAGAGGTATATATTCTTCCCAACTGCCACTCATCTCCATTGTACATGCCCTGAGCATGTCCTCTAATATCTATATGGTTCACTCCGACTGACCATCCGTCTGTGGGTGAAAAGCAGTACTCAAATTCAATTGTGATCCCAAGGCACGCTGTAAGCTTTTCCAGAATCTGGAAGTGAACCTTGGGTCCCTATCTGAAACAATGCTCACTGGCACTCCATGTAAGCGCACTATGTTGTCCATGTAAAGTTGTGCTAGTTTGGTCATGGAGAACTTGGTCTTGATAGGAATGAAATGAGCAGTCTTGGTAAGCCGATCCACGATCACCCATATCGCGTCCATTCCCTTAGGTGTACTTGGTAGTCCGGTGACGAAGTCCATTGTAATCCTTTCCCGCTTCCATTCTAGTACTGGGAGTGGCTGAAGAGTACCATAAGGTCGATGCCTCTCAGCTTTTACTTTCTGGCAGGTAAGACAAGTCGCCACATACAAAGCTATGGTGACTTTCATGTTTGGCCACCAGTAACTTTGTTTGAGGTCTTTGCACATCTTGGTACTTCCTGGGTGAAGTGAGTACTCGGAGCTATGTGCTTCTCGCACTATCTTGTCTTGTATATCCAAGTCATCGGGTACACACAATCTGTCTCGAAACATCAATGCCCCATCACTGGCTAAAGCAAAATCTGGGTCGTTCATTGTTTGATCTTGAACCTTAACTCTGATCCTCTGTAATTCAGGATCCAAAGGTTGCTTCATTATTACCTCTTGCCTAATTGCCGGATGCACTTGTAGAGCCGTCAAGGATACAGTCAACCATTTAAGGTTTTCTGGTTGAGGTTCAAGCTCTAAGGTTGCCCCTTCATATAAGAGGGTTTCATCCATTAACATCGCCTCCTGCACGAGTGGCGGGCTGACTGCTAAGTATGAGAGCGACACAGTCTGTGTCTTCCGACTCAATGCATCTGCCACTACATTAGCCTTGCCGGGATGATACTGAATGTCGCAGTCATAATCCTTCATGAGTTCAAGCCATCTTCTCTGTCTCATGTTCAAGTCCTTCTGGGTAAAGAAGTACTTCAGGCTTTTGTGATCACTGTATATCTCACACTTCTCCCCATACAAATAATGTCGCCAAATCTTAAGAGCAAAAATGACTGCAGCTAGTTCCAAGTCATGAGTGGGGTAATTCTTCTCATACTCCTTTAGTTGTCGGGATGCATACGCTATTACCTTACCGCGTTGCATGAGAACACAACCCAAACCAACTTTGGAAGCATCGGTATAGACTGTCATTCCACCTGTGCCTTCAGGAATAGTCAGCACAGGGGCAGTCACCAACCTTTCTTTCAATTCCTGGAAGCTCTTCTCACATTCCTCTGCCCAGTCGAATTTCACACCCTTTTTAGTCAACTTGGTCATTGGTGCTGAGATCCGAGCAAAATTCTCAATGAAACGCCGATAATATCCAGCCAAACCCAAGAAGCTTCTAATTTCAGTAACATTCTTGGGGCTTTCCCATTCCACTACTGCTTTCACCTTTGCAGGATCTACCTCGATTCCGGCTTTAGACACTACGTGCCCTAGGAATCCAACTTGTTCAAGCCAGAATTCACACTTGCTGTACTTGGCAAACAACTGTTGATCTCTCAACCTCTGTAACACCATTCTCAAGTGTTGAGTGTACTCCTCTTTTGTCTTAGAGTAGATCAAGATGTCGTCAATAAAAACAATTACCCATTTATCGAGCACATCCTGAAATACTCGATTCATTAGATCCATGAACGCTGTCGGTGCATTGGTTAACCCGAAAGATAACACTAGGAACTCATAGTGACCGTATCGAGTCCTAAATGCTGTTTTGGGTATATCACTGCTCTTTATCTTGAGCTGATAATAGCCGGGCTGAAGGTCTATCTTTGAAAATACTCTGGCTCCCTGTAACTGGTCAAATATATCATCAATGCGTGGCAATGGATATCGGTTCTTAATGGTTAGCTTATTTAATTCCCAGTAATCGATGCACATACACAAGCTGCCATCTTTCTTCTTGACAAACAGCACCGGGGCACCCCAAGGTGAAACACTTGGGCGAATAAACCCCTTTTCTAATAATTCCTGCAACTGCATCTGCAACTCCTTCAATTCAGCTGGTGCCATCCTGTATGGAGCCTTAGATACTGGAGCTGCTCCAGGTGTCAAGTCTATGGCAAACTCCAACTCTCTATCGGGTGGTAAATGCATCAGATCATCTGGGAAGACGTCGGGAAACTCTTTATCCACCTTTACCTCTTCTAGAGGTGTAATCCTTGAATCAACATCAAGTACCGATGCTAAGTAACCCTGACATCCACTTTCTAGCAACTTTACCGCTTGAAGAGCAGAGACAAGGACCTTCCTCACCCGTTTCATTTTATCTGCTCGGTATACCAATTCTTTCCCGTCATCATCTGTCACCCTAATCAGCTTTTCAGCACACATCACATTAGCTCGATGAGCCGACAACCAATCCATACCCCGTATAACATCAAAATTCTGCATATTGAACTTAATGAGTTGTGCATCAAAGTTCTTCCCACTAATTTCCACTGGGCACGGCCCATATACCTCCTTCAACTGAGTAACTTTACCCGTAGGCATACTAACAATCATTCCGTGATCTAGGATCCTGGGTGGCATCCCAAGTTTCTCTGTAAATCTCTTAGAAGCGAATGAATGAGTAACTCCTGAATCGAATAAAACATAGGCTGGTGTACCTGATATGGGTAGGATACCTAGTGTAACAATGCATATAATTTCAGCAGGTCATCAATATTAATCATAATAAATTTCTTAGTTTAAAATGTACCTGCCACTACTTCTGTACTGGCCTCAGCTTCCTCAGCTGACAAAGCATACATCCTTCCCTACGGTTGATTCCCCCGTGCTAAAGGTGGTCGGTACGCAGAGGGCTGACTGGAGGGCAAGGCTGGTCTGGCCCGATAGTCTTTCGCATAATACCCATATGAATGGCAGTTGAAGCAACGAATCTGAGACGTCGGAAACTGGGACGGGGCCCCTCTGCACTTGACCCGTTGCAGATGGAGGTCAAGGTGGCCTTGGAGCTGTAGGTGCCACACTAGTGTTCGGGCGAAAAGAGGTGGAACCCGAACCACCAACTGGTCTAGGAGGGTAGCCAGATGGCCTATAGGGCTGTCTATACGTAAGTCCAGAACTGTATGATTCGCGGTATACCTTGGAGGAGTTTCCCATATCCGAAAATGGGTTTGTTCTCTTCCACAATCCAGGGGTGAGGGGCTGTTCTCCATTTTGCTTATCCTCCATGGTCTTGGCCTTCTGCACAATCTGGCCATATTCGGTCAAATCCAAGACCTCAAGTACAGACCCAATAGATGCCTTTAGGCCTTTTAGGAACCTCGCTGCCTTCTCTTCAGCTGTCCTCATATGCCTTGGGGCAAAATGGAACAAACTCTCGAATTGTTGTCTGTCCTTACCTCCTTGAGTTAAGGCCATGAACTCAGTCTCCTTGCAGTCTCTGAAGCTGCGAGGATAATGGTTGTCCAAGAACAACTCCTTGAACTGCTCCCAAGTGGGTTCTGGATGGGCAGCCAACAATATGGGCCTGGAGGCTTACCACCAAGAATTTGCCTCTTTCTTGAGTTGCAACCCAGCACAAATGAGTTTCTGTGCGTCCGTGCACTCAAGCACCTCAAATATCTTCTCTAATTCTTGGATCCATTGGTCCGGTTCCAGAGGATCACACCCCACCTTAGAGAATACAGGTGGTAAGTTCCTCTTGAATGACTCCACTACCCTTGACGTATTACTAGTCGCCGGGAAGTTAGGAGCATGAGCAGGATAGTAGGAGTATGGAGGAGGCATCCCATACTGAGGAACACCGAATGGTGGGATTGGAGGTGTACCTCCCACCTGTGGTCCCGTTCCTGACCCTACAGGCGGGTCCTGTGGAGTGAGTACCCGGGGAGGTTGACCCGGTTGAGAAAAGTCCAACTGGTGCTGAATAGCAGTCATAAATGCTTGATGTTACTGAAGCATTTGTTGCTGAAAAGCCTGTTGTGACTGCTGAATTATAGTAGCAACATCTCCCGGAGTAATGACCGGTGAAGGGTCCGAGAGTGTAGTCATAGGTGGGTCCCCATGTGCCCCACCCTGACCAAGGGTCTCTGGAGGTAGTGGAGGTGAGGTTTGCCCCACAGAGCGGGACCTCCTGGGATTTTGTGGTCGACCGACCGGATGAGGACCCCGTGAGGTACCTCGGGCATTACTACCGGATCTAGTACGTACCATCGTATCCCTATACCTGGAACATATCACACACCATATTGGTTAAACACCACAGAATTGATTTCGGCACACAATTATATGCCATCACATAAGGCGTTGTAGTGTATGATAGCTTGAAATTTACCGCAATTTAATTCCAAGATACAGGGCCAATGCCCCAACAGGTACGTCAATGGTCCCACTTGACCACAAAACATTAATATAGGAATAATATCAATGATAAGAAGCAATATAATCATGCTAGGAGGAGGGGAAAAAATTTCAAAATTTCCAAATTTTCACAACCGGTGGGCTGCACCGGTGGGTAGGGGCCCGCCGATCGAACCCGCCGGTCCCAGTACCTCAAACCGGTGGGTGGCACCGGCGGGTAGGGGCCTGCCGGTCCTGCCCGTGTAAAAACACGAACAGGGCCCTACAGACCCTGTTTAGTCTTATCTCTTCCCCAACTCCTTTCTCTTTCTTCCTCTCTTCCTTGGGCGTTCTTGGAGGTCTCCTCGGCGCTTCTACTCGCGAGTCTACTCATCAACTCGGCGCTTTTGAGAAGGTTCAACTCTCCCTCCTTCAAGTAAGTTTCTTCTTCTCCTTTCTCAGAACTTTCATTGGGGGGGTAGAAAGGCATGTGTAGACTTTAAACTAGGCTTTCTTCCCATATTTTTCTCCATAGAATAGTATTGCCATGTGATTGTGATGTTTCTACTGTGGTCGTTTGTAGTTTATTAGGATTTTATCTCTTCATTTGGAGAAAAACCCCAATTCGTGCCCTAGGTTTCCAAATTTGGGGATTTCTTCAATTCTCGCTCCTTTTCTCCAATTGATGATTCCTTTGTGATGCATTTCACTTGTTTTGTGCTTGATATGCTATAGATTTCATGAATTGTCCATTGTGCTTAGAATCCCCATGTATTCCCATGAAAAACCCCTCCTTTGTATTGGTTTCCTTGGTTTTTTTTTCATCACCTACTTGTATTCATGGAACTCCATAGTCTATTTGGGTATGTTTTGTTTTTTGCACTTTCATAATCCCGCTACCATGGCATTTCGTCTTAGTCCTATGGTTTATGGTTGTTCTCCATTATGTTCGAATTTGCGCATTGGAATCGAATCCCCTCATGTTATTTATGCTCTTTGCTGTCATTTTACTGTTTTGGCATGTTTCTCTGCGTTGTCACCTACCGTGCATCATGTCCATAGGTTCTCTGCTTGTCGCCTTCTCTATTTTGCAAGAATTTGGGTTTTGGGTTTCCCCTCTTTTTCTGTTGTCATTTTCCTTTTCTTTACTTACCCCACCTTCTTTTCTTCTTGCCAGGATGTCATCTCGCACCGGCAAAGGACCGTCTTCCTCTGGTGTACGACGTAAGACTACCGCTTCTAAGCGAAAGAGTGCGGAACCCAGCTCTTCAGCCCCCTGCACAGGGAGACCCGGACCTGCACGGTCTGACCCTACAGACTATGATGAGGAGCACTTCCTTAGTGCAGAGGCAGCAGCCAACTGGCCTATTTTCCTGAAGAGGTCAGTGGTGATGGAGAAGACCATGGTAGTCGACGACTTCCATAAGGCTCGGCTTCAGGAGAGGTTCTCAGCATTGGGCTGGGATTCTATCCTTCACGTAGACTGACCATGCTACGAGCAGCTAGTCCGCCGGTTCTACTGCAACTTGGAGGTGTCTTATCCATACGGGGAGTTCACCACAAGCAGCTTGGTGAAGGGGGTAGACATCCAGCTGACGGTGGGTACCTTGGCCAGCATCCTGGGCATATCGGCGGCTGGGCACCGATACTACAGTCCTCCCAGGAGTAAGCCTCTGGGACCATTCATGAGTTTAGAGACGCCAGACTTCATTTACGAGACTATCTGCAGTAGCAGTACCCGTCCGAAGTCCGAGACGTCTTTCTACCCCGAGGTTTGCTTATTTGCCCGGTTGGTCCAGTTCAACCTGCTCCCCAGAGGAGGTCATCGGAACCAGGTGGGTTTCATGGCGGCTTTCATCGTTTTCTGCATCTTCACGGCTGCAGAGGGAGGCGGCGAGCACTTGTGCCTTCCGTACATCATCCTCAGGACGATAGAGCACCACACTTCCCACCCTGAGGATGGAGGATTCCCCTATGGAAGGATCCTCACTAGGATCTTCGAGTTCTTCGGGGTTAACTTGAGCGGCGAGGAGGGGAAGACTCCGGCTGATAGGTTCGACAGGAGTAACCTCCTGAGGATGGGTCTCCACACCCTTATGGGTTCACCTCCGAGAGCAGGAGCTCAGAGAGGTAGGGGTAGGAGGGCTGCCCCTATGGAGGATGTCCATATGGAGGAGGAGTCCAGCGAGGAGGATGAGGACTACGTTCCTCAAGACGAGGAGGATGATCCGGTGGGTGATGGCATACCTCAGGAGTCGAGAGGCCCCGGTCCTAGTTCCTCCAGAGCTGCAGCCTCACCGCAGAGAGCCCCACCACCTGAGGGTGGTGCATACGACTTCGAGGGCATGATATCCACCATGCGGGCCTTGCAGGATGGGCAAGTTCAGTTATTGAGACGGCTGGGCGAGAGTGCCTCCAGGGAGGAACGCATCCTGGAGAGGTAGGCTACTTTGGAGAACTCCTTTCTCCAGCTAGGCCAGGACTTGAGCACCACAGCTAACGCCATGTCCTCAAATTTTGGCCCACTACGGAGGGCGGTACGGCTGGTGAACACGAGGTTCGACTATTACGATCATCGCCTCGACGTCAACTCTAGGCCTCCGACGAACGTGGTGATCATCGATGATGACGACGATGACCAGTGAGGGCTTAGCTCGTCCACACCAGCTGTTTATCTATTTTCCCTTTTTGTAGACCTAGTATATTTAATTTCTTCTTATTCCTTATATTTGTACTGTAACTGGACTCATTTATGGAATAATATCTTTTGATAGTGATTTTTTTTTTCTCTGTGGTGCATTTATTTGTTGAGTTCTTGTGTAGTTTGGTTGTGATGGTTCTTATTACTTTTTATCCTTGTTGTATTGAATATGTTGTTTATCAGGTGTTGTGTGTAAAATTTTTGGAAATCCCATTTTACGCCGTTATGCTGCCGAAATTTCGTCAAACTAATACGCGATAGGTTATATCACCAACTTAATTACCTTTTATCTACACTCACGTATGCCATGAATGCAACATATAATGCAACTTTTTTTTTTATATACTTCATTCTTTAGCTTTTACTCTTTAACGCTTTTATATTAACCCAACCCCATTTCCCTATTATAGAGTCTACGAGATTCTAATGGTATGCTGTGAGTGGAGCAGAGCATCACGCTCTGAGACCACCGTTTGTCACACCCCATTCTCACAGAACTAGGCCAGTGACCGGGTTAACACCGGTTAACCCAAACCTGCCAGGATCATTAGATACTGTATTCCACCACAGCATACACACAATTAATATAAGCTCATCAGATCAACGGAAGACTAAGTTTTACCTGTGAATAATCCCATAATACTTGATACCCGAATTGTGATACAATAATTATATACATGTGGGCCTGAAGGCATAATAATTACACAATAAAAGTACAATTCATATATCAAGTATGTAAAGGAAATCATCAAAATAATCAAAGTACACAGCTCGGCTCGGCAACAAAGGCTAGAGCTCAGCTCAGCATCAAGGGTTGAGCCCAGCTCGACCTCCGAAGTGGAGCTCAGCACGGCCTCAGAACTGCGGTCCCGCAGCACAGCTCTCACACGAGCAATAAACGCCGTGCTCTAACTCCTCGGGGGGTCCACCAGTCCTCTTCAGGAAACTCGACTGTGGGACCCACCCCGTGCTCCTCAGATGTATGACCTGTAAAATCATCTAAAAAGGGGGTACCCGTGCGATGAGCTCACTAGCTCAGTAAGTGGTAAGATGGACCACACAGCAGTCCACACATCCAAAACACAATCATATGCACTACATGCCATGCTATACATTTTAAATCACATCCACCTAAGCAACATTACTAAGTCCTTGGTTTTAGTGCTACTACAGCCACAATGCATGTATACTCCGGGTACGAGCCGCGAACTCTCTCCCGCGATACGCCCATAGGGCTATCGGAGAAGGCCCACCATGAGTACTTGGAAAAGTAAAGACAATGCCATCCACCGGCTCTCAACAGAAATGTAAATGACTGAAAATAAAGGTGCTGACTCTAGCAATTTAAAAGCAGTACGATTGGCCCTCTTGAATAGACCACCGGGCTTGCCGACTGTCCTATTGACCCACACGCGTTATGTCTAACCGCCATAGTGACCCGACAACCGCGACCACTGCTTCCCCCCAAATGATAACCCAACACCTCAACCCCTGTTGGGAAGGGTCGTAGCACGGGATGGTGAAAATCCTAATACCGCATGCTCCTATATGACAATAGTACGATTGCATAGTGCCACCGCGTCCCATTCCACGGGCCACCAATGCACTCGTTTCCAAGCCGTCTACGGCATCTAGTCTATCAATGCATCATGCACCATGATGTCCACATTCAACATATAAACATCTCATTCAATTGGCATTTAGAAGGTAAACATAGCACACATGCATAACAATGTGAGGAATGACTAATCTACACAGCATATTCATGATGGCATGACTAGACTAGATATAATTAAATGAATGCCAAACAATGCCTTGAAACAAGGCCAAACGTCCTCTCCCCACTTACCTGTAGCGTACAAGGATTCCCGTTCGGTATGGGTGAGATTCGGTGCGAAACGGGTAGGATTTGGTGAACCTAACATAATTGAGCGGGGTTAGTACTTCACCATTTGGAATCAAAGTTAACGAGATTCGATGACAAAATCATGTTTAGAACATTAAAAGAAGGTCACACGTCCGATTTGCGTCCAATCGGACATAAGGATCACCTTCGGAGCCACACAGGTGGGTCAGACAGGTGGGCTGTCTGGCCCACCGGTCCTACCCACCGGTTTGGACCGGCGGGTAGGGGCCCACCAGTTGTACCCACCGGTTGGGCCAGACAGTTGTGCCCGAAGGCCCTTGCCCTCTCAGGTGGGTGCCCACAAGCGGGTAGGGGCCCACCGGTTCCACCCATCGGTCTTGGCGGGAAAAACGCTGTTTCTTCCCAACTTTCTCCATTCTTTGGGGATTCAAATGGAGTTTTTCCCAATCCATTCTTCACACCTTCAAGGTCTTATAGGATGGTTCTAACCTAGATCTAGGTTAGATTCAAGTGATGGGAAACCATCTTACCTTCCTTGCTCAAGAACAACTTCAAACCCTCCAAATCACTTCAAACCCACAATGCTTCTTCCTTCTTGTCAATACCTCTTCAAATCCTTCAAGATCAACACATAAATCATCTATTAAATCTTAGATTCATCATTTCAAAGGGGATTTACAAGATCTTAAGAAACCCTACTCGAATCAAGGGTTTAAGCTTGGGTATGGTGAATGTTCAAAGAACCCAACTTTGCTTACCTCTAAATGTAGATCTAGAGTTGAAGATCACTCTTCCGGCGCTGGAATGGGAAGATCAAGCTTCGGCGCTGCTGAAATCCTTCTCTTCTTCCTCTTCCTTCTCTTCCCCTTCTTCTTCCCTTTCTTTTCTCTCTCCTCTTTACTATCCTCACCAACGTACGGGTGTCATAAATGAAAAGAAAAGAAAATCATAAAGCTATATATATAATTCCTAAATAAGTGAACAACGCACATGGATGGGTCACTCAGGTGGGTGGGTGCACCCACCTGTCCACCCACCTGAGGCCAAAACTTGGGATTTTGACAGAGTTCGGGCTCGACGCAAACCCCACCCCGGCATACGAGGTGGTATACGTATATACATTAATATACAGCTACGATACCTGCTTTATCCGTACATAGCCTTATGGTAGGTGCATGTACACGGCTTGGGCACTCCCGTCTCTTCTGGCACTGGCTCGGACTTGTCGGGCCAGCCGGTGTTTAAGGTCACCCTTGCCATCATAGCCCATAAGGAACCCGCTCTAACTCCCTCTGGTTCGATCCCTACACGGTTAAACCGGTTCAACCGTGAAATCAGACCGGGTTTAAGAAGTAGGGTATTGCAGGGGAATCCTCCATCCTCAGGGTGAGAAGTGTGGTGCTCCATCGTCTTGAGGATGATGTATAGCAGGCACAAGTGCTTGACACCTCCCTCTACGGCCGTGTATATGCAAAAAGCGATGAAGGCCGCCATGAAACCCACCTGGTTCCGGTGACCTCCTCTGGGGAGCAGGTTGAATTGGACCAAACGGGCAAACACGCGAACCTCAGGATAGAAGGATGTCTCGGACTCCGGACGGGAACTGCTGCCACAGATGGTCTCGTAGATGTAGTCCGGCGTCTCCAAACTCATGAATGGTCCCAGGGGCTTACTGTCACACCCCGTTCACGTTGAACCGGAGCGGTGACCGAGTTAACACCGGTTAACTCAAACCTGCCAGGATCATCAGATACTATATTCCACCACAGCATACATTCACTAACACAAGTTCATCAGATCAGCGGAAGACTAAGTTTTACCTGTGAATAAGTCTCATATACTTGATACCCGAATTGTGATACAATAAATATATATACATTTGGGCCCGAAGGCATGATATATACACAAAAAGAATAAAATTCAAATATCAAGTACATACGGGAAATCATCAAGATAATCAGAGTGCACAGCTCGGCTCGGTTTCAAGGCTGGAGCTCAGCTCGGCATCAGGGGTTGTGCCCAGCTCGGCATCATGTAGAAGAGCTCAGCTCGGCCTCGGAAGTGGAGCTCAGCATGGCCTCCAGGGTGGAGCTCGGCTCGGCCTCAGAACTGCTGTCCCGCAGCACAGCTCTCGCAAGAGCAGTCTACGCCGTGCTCAAACTCCTCAGGGGTCCCCCAGTCCTCTTCAGGAAACTCGACTGTATGACCTGTAAAATCATCTAAAAAGGGGGTGTACACGTGGAATGAGCTCACTAGCCCAGTAAGTAGAGAGGTGGACCACACACAACAGTCCACACATCACAACACATCATATGCACTACATGCCATGCTATTCATTTTAATTCACATCCACCTAATCAACATTACTAAGTCTTTGGTTTAAGTGCTACTACAACCACCATGGGCGTATACTCCGGGTACGAGCCGCGAACTCCCTCCCGCGATACGCCCATAGGGCTGTTGGAGAAGGCCCACCGTGAGTACTCGGAAAAGTAAAGACAATGCCGTCCACCGGCTCTCAACAGAAATGTAAATGACTGAAAATAAAGGTGCTGACTCCAGCAATTTAAAAGCAGTACGATTGGCCCTCTTGAATGTACCACCGGGGTTGCCGACTGTCCTACATGACTCGTCGGACGTTATGTCTAACCGCCACAGTGACCCGACAACCGCGACCACTGCTTCCCCCCAAATGATAACCCAACACCTTAACCCCCATTGGGAAGGGTCGTAGCACGGGATGGTGAAAATCCTAATACCGCATGCTCCTATATGACAATAGTACGATTGCATAGTGCCTCCGTGTCCCATTCCACGGGCCACCAATGCACTCGTCTCCAAGCCGACTACGGCATCTAGTCTATCAATGCAACATGCACAATGATGCCCACATCCAACATATAAACATCTCATTCAATTGGCATTTAGAAAGTAAACATAGCACATATGCACATCAATGTGTGGGATGACTAGACTACATAACATATTCATGATGGCATGATTAGATTAGATATATTTAAATGAATGCCAAACAATGCCAAACATCCTCTCCCCACTTACTTGTAGCGTACGAGGATTCCCGTTCGGTACGGGTGAGATCCGGTGCGAATCAGGTAGGATTTGGTGAACCTAACATAATTGAGCGAGGTTAGTACTTCACCATTTTAGGATCAAAATTAATGCGATCCAATGATAAAATCATGTTTAGAACGTTAAAAGAAGGTCACACGTCCGATTTGGGTTCGATCGGACATAAGGATCACCTTCGGGGCCACACGGGTGGGTCAGACAGGTGGGTGGTTGTACCCGCCGGTTGGGCCCGAAGGCCCCTGCTAGGACCGACAGGTAGGGGCCCACCGGTTGGGCCCGAAGGCCCCCCTGCCTTCTCAGGTGGGTACCCACAGGCGGGTAGGGGCCTACCGGTTGTACCCACCGGTCTTGGCGGGAAACACCCTGTTTCTTCCCAACTTTTTCCATTCTTTGGGGATTCAAATGGGGCTTTTCTCCACCCATTCTTCACACCTTCAAGGTCCTATAGGTTAGATTCAAGTGATGGGAAACCATCTTACCTTCTTTGCTCAAGAACAACCTCAAACCCTCCAAATCACTTCAAACTCACAATGCTTCTTCCACCTTGTCAATGTCTCTTCAAATCCTTCAAGATCAACACATAAATCATCTATTAAACCTTAGATTCATCATTTCAAAGGGGATCTACAAGATCTCAAGAAACCATACTCGAATCAAGGGTTTAAAGCTTGGGTATAGCGAATGTTCACAAAACCCAACTTTGCTTACCTCTAACTGTAGATTTAGAGTTGAAGATCACTCTCTCGGTGCCGGAATGGGAAGATCAAGCTTCGGTGCCACCGAAATCCTTCTTTTCTTCCTCTTCCTTCTCTTCCCTTCTTCTTCCCTTTCTTTTCTCTCTCCTCTTTACTATCCTCACCAACGTACGGGTGACATAAATGGAAAGAAAAGAAAAACATAAAGCTATATATATAATTCCTAATTAAGTGAATAGTGCACATGGATGGGTCACTCAGGTGGGTGGGTGCACCCACCTGTCCTACCCACCTGAGGGCCAAACTTGGGATTTTGACCGGGTTCGGGCCTCGGCGCGAACCCCACCCCCGGCATACGATGTAGCATACGTATATACCTTAAATTACGGCTACAATACCTACTTTATCCGTACATAGCCTTATGGTAGGTGCATGTACACGGCTTGGGCACTCCCGTCTCTTCTGGCACTGGCTCGGACTTGTCGGGCCAGCTGGTGTTTAAGGTCACCCGAGCCATCATAACCCATAAGGAACCCGCTCTAATTTTCTCTGGCTCGGTTCCTGCATGGTCAAACCGGTTCAACCGCGAAATCAGAACGGGTTTAAGAAGCGGGGTATTACAATTATAGTGCATAGTCCTAGACGGTCTGGGATATACTAACCTCAGCCCCACTAATAAGACATCGTGAGATCAGACGAGAAGGGTTTTGGTCAACATCGTTTACCCCAACTCTGCACGTATGGGTCCTATAAGGCTGACCTCTTATCTGGACCTTGTACTATACCCCCACGTGAGGTATCAATCATCCACGTGGGATCTAGATCGTACACCTAATCATAGGATGGTGACATCCATAACCATTTCTGGACCAAGGATGGGTAGGCAGTTAGATTACCATGGTTCGACCATGGTTAGGTTAACCATTATAAGATTGACCACCTCAGTCTAGATGGTGACCAGCCCACCAATAGCAAGAAGATCCACATCAGTAATGAAGGCAACCAGCTAGCCAATAGAAGGAGTCAATGGTCTTTATATAAAGGACACTTAATGGATTTCAGAGGTAAGGTTGACAAGACACTCAAATCTCTACATTCCTTTCCTTTTTATTCACTTGAAACCTAACTAGCCATCAAAGCCTCCACTCGGAGATCTCTCTGGGTTGGTTTCTAACCTGTGCTATTCAGGTCCGAAATAAGCTGGAAATTGTATCAATACCCTCTTTTAGTTTTTGGAAAGTACCTCCCTGCTCTACCAGTGTTAGGTACATGCTTCGCTCATGGCTTGCGTAGTACTTTTGCACTCCACTCGTAACTTCATCGCTACTGGAAGTTCTTCCTTGAAGACTGTGTCTCTTCGTCAACTCTCCCACGGATGTATCTTGTTGTTTGACTGAGGGACTTTCATCTCACCTCCTATAGAGACCTCCTTCAACTTCCCAGGATTGTTCTTTTGCTTCTTCTGCACCACTTCCCTTTCATGAATTTCTGAGATCTTTTGAAATCATTGTGTAGAAGAAGTTTCTTGTAGCCAATTGTAGCCAACTTTTTTTTTCCTCATTCGTGCGAATTGCACAACTTTTAATGTTGTCTCATAAACTTATTCGACTAGTACAACTTCAAAAGAGGGTTGCACTGTCGAATAACTTCCTTGGTTTGGACACATCTTTGGGTGAATTATTGGATGGATTTACCATTCTTATTATTGAAAGAAAAGGAAAAAACACTAATGAAAAGAGGTACTACATTGTTCTAGATTAGGTACAGGGGTATAAAAGTTGTTGGTTAGGGTTGCCTATGCTATAGAGGCAAAGCATCTAACCATGTCATCAAGGGGTCTGAGACTGCAACTTACATTTTCCATGATTTATACACATTCAAAAATAGAGGTGCCAAACTTGGTGGCAAAAATATATTGGCTTGTCAAAGTTAGCTGATGTATGACTTCAGAATTGGTCCAAATTTCCTTCAGAATCCACCCCTGCTTCTATGCGTGTTACTTCCCAAGTAAGGGAGCCTTGGCGCCTCCTTCAATAGAATTTCCTATCATTAGATAGTCTATCATTAGTAAGTGGCTTTCCCATTGTGTAAAACCCCTATCGTCCAACTTGTCATGGACATGGATGGGCTAGTGATTAGAGCACATACCATTATGGTGGATTAAGCAAAGGAACATCCATAGGAGAGATGGGGGGGGAGTTAGTACCTGATGTTGTATTGGAGATTGCGAGGGGTAATGGATTTGGCTAATCCATTTTAAGGCGGGGTGTAAGATTTTGTAGGGATTAAGTTTTTCCTTTTTGAAAAATGATATTGTTCCTATGAGACCAAATATAGTAGCATAAAATTATAAACACAAAAAAGAAATACTCAAGATCATTTCGTGGATTGTTGAAACGAGAAAGCATGTGTTATACCCAAACCCTAAAACTCCCTATTTTAATGTTCAGGTGCGGCACTGGAGAACATCAGTACCAGTGAGTATTGGGTGGCATCCATCTTTTGCCGAGGAAGGAAGGGCGACCCCACTTGCACTGGCTATCCAGGCTTAAGTAATTGGAAGGGATTCCGGACCTGAAGGGAAAGGTCAGTTGAACCTCACACACACTAGAAACCCTGGAAAAGGCCCCACTCAAACTAAGGAGAGATCTCCATACAAAGTGACAAGTTCAGCCTTCACCGGTTGATGGTCACCGGTGGATGGAGCATCCAACGTGAACACCATACGGTGAATGCACAGGCCAATTTCGGGTTATTTCACCGTGGGACCCGAGACCTCCCGATCGTGCACCCCAACCCATCCGCATTGATGGAACAAGGTGTTAGGGAGTTGATTAATGTGGCGGGACATCTCAAAGTGGGCCCATTAGTGCCGTATAGCGGAATAACCAAGTATTGGGTAAAAACTCATTAATTCCCCAAACAGCCCTTAGTTGGACTTAAGTGGCTGTAAATAGGACTCTTACCATTCATTTCTTCTCCTACCAAAATAGAAACAATGAGAGGGAGAAAGAAGAAGAAGGAGAAGGAAAGCAAGGGAGGAAGGAAGGAGGAAGGCTAGGGCTCCATTCTTGAGGTAAGCCCACATGCTTATCTCTCCAAACACATACATACAAATCTCTCTCTCTCTCTCTCTCTCCTTCCTATTTCACTCTTTATTGGAAGTAATGGAGACCCAACCAAATCTCACCTACCCAACCATAAAGACTACATAATGGGAGGGGAAAATTAGAGTAAGAGACCTACCTTGGCAAGGTTATTCACTCAACCTTGGGTCTAAGGACAAATCCCTATGAAACCCCTATCCAAAACCCTAGAAATTGGGGTAACTAATCCCTAGACAAGTGTTCTACTCAAACCCTCTACAATTTCCCTTTTAAAATCTATAGTATGATGTTATGTTGAACTAAATTTAGCAACTACATTAAACCTAAGTTAGGTGTGGTGTGTGTGGGTGCCCCACATACAAACCCACTCTAAAAATCACAAAAACCAAAGCTATAAACTATGTAAAAGAGAAGAGAGAAAGAATAGAGTTGGAAAATGACACCCCACTAAACAACATACACTCCCACCACCATACACAAGGGCCACAGGGCCTATAGGGTTGATCTGGGCAAGGAAACCCCAATTTTAACTTCACTGGCTGATGGTCACTGGCCAGCCAATGAAGGCAGGGACCATCCACCAGTGAAAATATTACAGGATGTGCACCCCCTTTCGGATTTGTCCACCGGTGAACTCATCGGTGGATGATTATCCACAGATAAGCATCCACCGGTGAAAATATTACAGGATGTGCACTCCTTTTGGATCTGTCCACCGGTGAACTCATCGGCGGATTATCATTCACCGGTAATCATCCACCAATAAACCATGTTAAAGCTAATTTTTAATCCTTTTATTGGGGCACGAGTCCTAGTGTCCCACTCCTCTATAAATAACCGAATAACTTAAAATCATTATGTACCCTTGGAGTGGAATCAAGAAGTGATAGGAGCACGCAACACGAAACCATCAACTATCTACCGTCATCTAAAACTTAAGGTGAGGGAATTTTGTGTGCTGTTATGGAATGCTTGTATCATAATGCATATGTGGATGAATTTTATCATTTTTCGTATTATTATATTATTCCTTATGTAAAGTGTTGATGTGGCATGAGAATGTAGATTATAATTGTGCATGTGTGTGTGACTGGGATACAGGGTGGCCTGTGTTGGGTGCCTATAGCACTGTATGCCCAGGGTGTGTGTGCTTGTGTATGTGGAGACTGGGGTGCAGGGTGGCCAACGGTTGGTGCCGGTGGCACTGTATGCTCAGGGTGAGTGTGTGTGTGCGTGAGACTGGGGTGCAAGGTGGCGGTTGGTGCCGACGGCACTCCATGCTCAGGGTGAGTGTGTGTGTGTGACTAGGGTACAGGGTGGCCAACGGTTGGTTTCGACAGCACTGCATGCTCAGGGTGTGTGTGTGTGTGTGTGTGTGTGTGAGTGTGAGTGTGATTGAATTGTGTTGTGGCATATTAGAATGCATTGGGCTAGGATAACCACTCTGGTGCTACAACCCTTGCCAATAGGGGTTTACGTATTAGCTAATCCTCAAGTCCAATGGTCCGTGGTTGAGAATGATTTACTGTGACTGAGGTGCTCAGATGCTAGCGTCGTGACAGGCCCTCACGCAATGTTTGATTCGGTGACAGGTATACCCAATATGCGATGTTGGATTCGATGTAGTGGTATTATGGGAGGGTTATTAATAGGGGTTTGTCGGGTAACGATGTGGTTCCAGAACCGGCATGCTCCTGACTTGTAACTAGTTTGTATCCATAGGGACTAATAACGTACATTCATGACTGGGGATAATACCTCTGTTGCAGTAGCACTTATACCCTCTTTGGACTTAGAAATTGTTTCTTAGAATTGCTTGATAATAAATGGATCATGTCATTCCATTCATATAATTGCATTTATATTGATGTGGTCGGGCAAGAATATTTATACTATTGTATTTTCTTGGATTGTCATGATTGCTTGTGTGTTACCCCTCACTGGGCTTAGTGGAAGCTCACCCCCCGTTGTTGCCCCTTTTTAGTTGTTGATTCAGGAAATCCTTTGGAAACTGTGATCGAGGTTCTGACTCTCTACAGAGGTGACCTCTGGGATGAGGAGCTAGTTACGCACGAAGATGGATGTGTGTGCGATGATTGTGCATTTGGAGTATGATGAGGATGAGAGTATCTTCTATTTTTTATTCTTTTTATACTTAACAGATGTAGCCCTATGGGGGCATAACTGTAATTATGATCCAAATGTGAAAACATTCTTTTTTGTAAATATGGTAAATATCAATAGAGATCACCAGTCAATATATTTTGTTTATATTATAAGTATGTGATTTTAGAATCATTTTATAATCTTATGAACTTAAAGTACTGCATCGTGGATCCTATATGGATTGTGGACACGTGTGGGTGTCCATGTCGCCAGCCTTCCGATGAGTGGAGGCGGCGTGTGACAACGAGTGGTATCAGAGCGCGATACTCTGCTTTAAGTTAATAACTTATGAAATGTTAGGACTACTAGTGATTAGGTTGTAAATAAAAGCTTAAATATAAGTACATAAATCATAGTTCACACGCAGGAGACAAGTTGAAGATAGAAGCCGATAACACTGATAATTTCATTAATAATAAATTCAGCTTACAACTTTGAGAGAGGAGAATATAAGACTTAACTAGGAGCAAATTACATAGAAGATAACTACCTGCTGAACAAATCTCAAGTTTATAACACTAATAACACAAATAAAACACAATGGAATCACAATCCTAAGAGCAAGATTGAAAGATAGGAGGACCTAGGAAAAACTACTGTTGGGGTGGATCACTGGGTGATACCGAAGAAACTGGAGTAGTATCTGCCAGCCCAAAGTAAGTGTCCCACCTACGGGTCCATACCTCTAGATGACTGACCCTATCATCAATGCTATTCAGACGGGTATTCAGACCATGAAAACCTATTTCCATAGCCTGCATCACCCGATCCCAACCCACTACATCACCTGGTGCAGTCGAAGAAGAAACACCACCGGCATATTGAGATGAAGTGTAAGGAGGTGGGATAGTTCCCCTACGGCCTTAATGCGATGGAGGTCCATCATCTTGACTATCCTCCCCATCTTCCTTGCTCTCCTCGGCCTCCTCGTCGTTTTCCATATTCACATCCTGGTCACCTCCTACAGGGACCATTACTGGCATCCCCTCAGCATCACTACCATCATTAGGGTCAATCTTCATCTTCACTAAGGAGTGTAGATCAAAAGTATACCTCTTGGCTCCATTTGTAGGCTCGTCAGCATAGGGGACCCCAAAGTGTACAAAAATGCTAGTAAAGAGGTTTCCATAAAGCAAATTTATGTCCTTTGGGTACTTGGCCCGGTATGCCATATGTTGCATCAATAGGTATGGGAGGTTGATCTAAAGACCCACGTACAAGCAAAGGGTAACATAAGCCTGGAGAAGAGAAAATTTGTTGAAATGACCTCCAGCTCCAGTTGGTAATATGTTTAACTGAACTACTCTACAAAGAACCTTGGGCGTGGTCCTAAAGTGACTGAACCTAGTCCATCAACCAGTGGTTCCAGTCAACTGCCGACACATCTCATCTAAACTAGCTTGGGGCATGAAGGCTCCCCTTTTTGTCTTGAGAGCATAATATACACTCTCCCCGGCGCTCAAAATCCCAATAATAGCACCAAACTCAGCTGTGGTGAAGGAGAGGTCTACTCCCATAACTCGGCTCGTGAGACGATAATCATTCTCCCCCACTTCCTTGCCCCTTAAATTGTAAAAGAACATTTGGACCAAGTGAGGATAACATTTGTCCCCCAGGTCCAAAAGCGGTGACCAACCCACTGCCTGGAACCTCCTCGCTATACAAAGGAAGGCATATGACTATGCAATATTGCCTTATTGGAATCCATAAGTTTACTTCCAAACACCCCCCACTTTTGCGCACTCTCCGTAGAGTTAAACCAAAATCTGTCAAAGTTGGGTTCTGGAAGAGCTGGAATCTGTCTGGTAGCATTTCAACTGCATGTGTCTCTTCTAGAACTCATGGCTGCATACAAACACAACAAATGTACATATCCAACTAAGTGCATACAAAAGGAAAGGCACATTTGGAAAATATGCAAGAAATTTCACATAAATCCCTATTCAGGTTTTCACAGAGAAGAAAATTGGGGAAATTGAAAATCTAGCAAAAATGGGGGGAAAACCTTACCTCTTGCACGAAATGTGGTGTGGATTGGTGGCAAAAATCACCAAATGATGTTCTTCCAACCTTGGGAGAGCTCTCCGATCATTCTTGGCAAGAAAAAGAAGGGGTTATGGTGAAAATGGGAGTTCTTGGCCAGCTCTTTTAAAAGACAGTAAAAGTGTTCTTCGACTGGCCGGTGAAATAATTACCAACCACCAGTGAGCATCCACCAGTGAACCCTTTAAGTGATTTTCAGACCTTGTAGATCCATCCATCGGTGAACTCAGCGGCGGATGAGCATTAACCGGTGAGCATCCACCAGTGAATGTAAAAAGGGTGAGAACTTCTTTTCTTTTCTTTATATGTGTGGGTCCATTTTACATATTTCCTTCCCTCAATATGTGAACACGAAAGATGTGGGTGTCTGAGCCTAGTACATGTAAAGACTTGAATATGTATGCTCAGTTGTACTAAGTTGCCTATGTTACCTCTTATACAGGAAGGTTCACATAGTTCCTAGAAAAATCCCGAACACAGGTGGGACGGCCGCCTAAATGGCCACACCGTACCACTACATTTGCTACTGGTCGGCCATTGACTTCGAAACCAAGTAGGGAGGAGGTGCCCGATGCCACAGCAGTGGGAGCCCCTCCTGCTCCACCTATACTTTCTACCCAGGACGTGGTGTCAATTATGGGCAACATGTTGCAAGGACGGCAACAGCAACAAAATGCGATGATGCAAGGGTTGCAACAACAACAATTGGAGTTTATGATAGGTCTAAAGGCACAGAACAATGTTGTGTTTCAAACTTGAGAGGCACAGGCTATTCCACCACAGACTCAACCAGTACCTAATGTTGCTCCTACCACTATTCCCCAGGCACAACAAGTCTCAACACCAATGGCTCACCACACAGCCCACCTAGAGGGCTCCAATGTACATTATGCCCCATGACCTGATGTACCACTACCATAAGGGCAAATGACACCACAGAGCTAAACCATACTTCTCATACCTATGAACAATGTGAAAGTGATGGAAACGTTCCAGAAGTTTAGGCCTCCCTACTTTAGTGGGATTGCACAGGACCCTTTGGCACCCACCAAATGGATAGAGGGAATGGAGAAGGCATTTAAGGTAATGACCCGCACTGAAGAACAAATATTGATGTGTGCCGACTACCAACTACAAAATGAGGCAAATGCATGGTGGAAGTCCCCTGAACCCATCCTTGTGGCCCTACAACCCAACCTCACATGGGAACACTTTAAAGTGGCATTCTACAACTACTTCTTAGATAGTGTGAAGAAGAGGAAGGAAACAGATTTCATGGAGTTGAAACAAGGGTCCAACTCTGTATTGGAATATTAACAAGAATTTGAAAAGTTATTCTTCTTCGCACCTGAGCATTTGAGGGGGGATCAAGCAAAGGAAAAGAGATTTGAGAAAGGGTTAAGACCCACTATAGGGGTTGTGTTAGTGGCTTAGTACCTCCATAGTTATGCCCAGGTGGTTCAGGCTGCCAAATCCATTGAGGACAAATAAAGAGAGAACTATCATGCCATACAGGGGAAGAGGACAATGGCACCTAGTAGGATTGGTAAGGGGGCATATTCTGGTGCAACCTCAAGTCAGTATAGAAGGCCAGAAACAGAACAAGCCTCACCACCACCTAGACCCACGGTAGCACAGTCTCAGACGGTTCCCTTGAGGTGTTTTGTCTGTCAGCAAACGAGTCACTTCGTAAAGAATTGCTCACAGAGGAGACCGGGTGACCCCTATGTAGGACCAGCCAGATTAGTGCAGCAATTATCCACCATCCGTCCTGCTCAGGCACCACGGGGAGCTAGACTGCAAGGGAGAGTGTTTGCACTGACTACTGAGGAAGCATAAGCATCACCTGGAGTTGTCATAGGTACCTTGCTGATATCGATGACCCCTGCATATGTTTTGTTTGATACTGGTGCATCACATTCATTTGTATCCCCCATTTTTACAGCTAAGATGAATATCAAGCCAAAAATGTTAACACACAAGTTAGTAGTTAACACACCAACTAGGAGTGAGGTAGGATTAGAGGAGATTTATGAGTAGTATCCTATTCAAGTCTGTGGACGAGAAATGATTGCTCATTTGATTAAATTAGTGATGCGTGACTTCGATGTTATCTTAGGTATGGATTGGTTATCCGCCTATAGGGCATGTGTTTTATGTTCTGAGTAGAAAATTGTATTCAAACTTTGAGAAGGAGGTGAGTTTATTTACAAAGGGAGAAAAATTAAGAAGTCCAAGAAACTAGTGATATATGCACTTGAAGTGAGAAGATTACTAGAGTAAGGATGTGAGGCTTATTNAAAAAATAAAGTGGTTGTTCTCCCTGTGTTCGACCCGTAGCTACACTGATCCGTACGCTTGCGGTTACATTTTAAATCTCAAACACACACCGACTAGGAGTGAGGTAGGATTAGAGGAGATTTATGAGCTGTGTCCTATTTAAGTCTTTGGACGGGACATGATTGCTCATTTGATTAAATTAGAGATACGTGACTTTGATGTTATCTTAGGTATGGATTGGTTATCCACTTATAGGGCATGTGTTTTATGTGCTGAGAAGAAAATTATATTCAAAAAGTCAAGAAGTCAAAGAAACTAGTGATATCTGTACTTGAAGTGAGAATATTACTAGAGCAAGGATGTGAGGCTTATTTGGCATCTATGATTGACACAACTAAGGAGGGCAAGTCGGTAGAGGAAATAGAAGTAGTGAGAGAATTCTCAGACATCTTTCTTGACGACTTACCTGGACTACCCCTGGACTGAGAGACTAAATTCACTATTGATCTGATTCCTGGGGCAGCACCTGTATCAAAAGATCCATATAGGATGGCACTTTTAGAACTAAAGGAGTTGAAGGAACAATTACAAGATTTATTGGAGAAAGGGTTCATCCGACTTAGTGTGTCCCCATGGGGAGCACCGGTACTCTTTGCTAGGAAGGAGGATGGGAGTATGAGAATATGCATAGACTATAGGGAACTTAATAAACTGACTATCAAGAATAGGTATCCGTTGCCTAAAATCGATGACCTTTTTGATCAATTGCAAGGTGCAACCACGTTCTCCAAAATTGACCTAAGATCTTGTTATCATCAACTCAATATCAGAGAGGGTGACATCAGGAAGACAACTTTCAAGACCCATTATGGACACTATGAGTTCCTAGTTATGCCATTTGGATTAACTAATGCCCCTGCAGTGTTCATGGAGTTGATGAATAGAGTATTCCATGATATATTAGACAACTTTGTCATTGTGTTCATCGACAACATTTTGATCTATTCGAAGAGCTAGGAGGAACATGCTGCCCATTTGAGATCTACCCTTCAGAGATTGAGAGAGAATCAGTTGTATGCAAAATTCAGTAAATGTGAGTTTTGGCTTACACAAGTGCATTTCTTAGGGCATGTTGTCTCAGAGAAGGGCATTGAAGTTGATCCTGGAAAGGTAGAGGTTGTGGTAGAATGGGAGGCACCTAAGAATGTAGGTGAAATTTGTAGCTTCCTGGGGTTAGCAGGATACTATAGAAGGTTTATTAAAAATTTCTCACACATTTCTGGACCTATGACTCGACTAACACGGAAGGGTGTGAAATTTGAATGGTCTAAGGAATGTGAAGAAAGTTTCCAGGAATTGAAGTGGGAATTAATAACAGATCTTGTACTCACTATTCCAGAAGGTAATGCTAGAATGGTAGTATATACTGATGCATCCAAGTTGGGCTTAGGGTGTGTGTTGATGCAAAATGGTAAGGTTGTAGCATACGCAACTCGACAGCTGAAGAACTATGAAAAGAATTACCTCACTCATGCCTTGGAGTTAGCAGCGGTCATTTTTACTTTAAAGATCTGGCGGCATTATTTATATGGTAAAAAGAGTGAGATTTATAGTGATCGTAAGAGTTTGAAATACATTTTCACCCAAAGGGAACTGAATATGAGACAAAGAAGATGGTTGGAACTGATGAAGGATTATGATTGCACCATCCATTACCATCTGGGGAAGGCCAACGTAGTGGCTGATGCATTGAGCAGGAAGTCCCAGACTCTATCCCTAGCAGCCTTAACGGTGAATGAACAGCTGATTGAGGAAGCTAGAAGAATGGATTTGGAACTACTAACGAATGAGGTGGTAGTGACCTTGGCTACACTTATGATACAACCATCGTTAGTGGGAAAAATCTAAGCCACCCAAGTACTGGATGAGGATCTTCAGAAAATAGTAAGTGATATCAAAGGAGGAAGACAAAAAGATTTAAATTTCAAGTTGACTAAAGATGGGGTCCTCAAGTTCAAGGATAGACTTTGCATACCAAAGGATGAAGAGATAAGGGAATTAATATTGAAAGAAGCTCACAGTTCACCCTACTCCATCCATCCCGGTAGTACAAAAATGTACAAGGATTTAAAAAGGTCCTATTGGAGGTGTGGCATGAAAATTGATATAGCCACCCATGTAGCCAGGTGCTTGAATTGCCAATAGATCAAAGCAAAAAAGGCAAAGGCCATATGGCTTATTACAACCCCTACCCGTACCAGAATGGAAGTGGAAAAACATTACTATGGATTTTGTCACAGGATTGCCACGTACTCAGAAGGGGAATGACACAATCTGGGTAATTATAGACCGACTGACTAAGGTGACCCACTTCATCCCTATGAGAATTACTTATTCTATGGAAAAGTTGGCTCAACTGTATGTTGACAATATTGTCCGATTACATGGTGTACCGGCAAGCAATGTCTCCGACCGTGATGCCAAATTCACCTCCAACTTCTGAAAATGTCTACAGAAAGCAATGGGGACACAACTGAATTTCAGCATGGCATTCCATCCACATACAGATGGGCAATTAGAGAGGACTATACAGACCCTAGAGGATATGTTGCGGGCTTATGTGTTGGATATGAGCTATAGTTGAGATGAGCACTTGTCACTCATAGAGTTCTCCTACAACAATAGCTACCAAGCTACTGTAGGCATGGCACCTTATGAAGCCCAGTATGGTAAGAAATGCATAATGCTTTGTATTGGGATGAAGTTGGAGAAAGGAGGATCTTGGGCCAGAAACTGATCCAAGCCACTTGTGAGAAAGTAGATGTAATCAGGGAGAGAATTAAGGCGGCTCAATCAAGATAGAAAAACTATACGTATGTCAAACGAAAACACCTAGAGTTTGAGGTGGGTGATAAATTTTTTTTGAAAGTCTCCCCAATGAGAGAAGTGAAGAGGTTTAGCAAGAAGGGAAAGCTAAGTCCTCGATACATGGGACCTTATGAGATATTGAGTCGAGTCGGAACAGTAGCTTATCGGGTCACTATTCCACCCGAATTAGAAGGAGCTCATAATGTATTTCATATTTCCATGCTCAAGAAGTACGTTTTTGATCTAGCTCATATTTTGACACATGTACCCTTGGAACTTGACGCTGATTGGAAGTATGTAGAACAACCAGAAGAAATCATTGACCGGAGCGACCACATTCTCCACAATCGGACTATTTCTTATATACTAGTCAAGTGGAGGAATTACTCCAACCAAGAAGCATCTTGGGAACATGAGGAGGAAATGAAGAAGAAATATCCTCAGTTGTTTGGATCACCAGGTATGCCAAATTTCGGGGATGAAATTTCTTATAAGGAGGAGGGAATGTTATACCCGAACCCTAAAACTTTCTATTTTAATGTTCAGGTGCGACACTGGAGGACACCAGTACCAGTGAGTACTGGGTTGCATCCGCCTTTTGCCGAGGAAGGAAGGGCGACCCCACTTGCACCTACTACCCATGCTTAAGTAATTGGAAGGGATTCCAGACCCCAAAGGGAAAGGTCAGTTGAACCTCACATACACTAGAAACCCTAGAGAAGACCCCACTCAAACTGATGAGAGATCTCCATACAAAGTGACCAGTTTAGCATTCACCGGTTGATGGTCACCGACGGATGGAGCATCCCCCGGTGAACACCATATGGTGAGTGCACAGGCCAATTTTAGGTTATCTCACCATGGGACCCGAGACCTCACGATTATGCACTCCAAATCCATCCACATTGATGGAACAAAGTGTTAGGGAGTTGATTAATGTGGTGGGATATCTCAAAGTGGGCCGTTAGTGCCGAATAGAGGAATAACCCAGTATTGGGTAAAAACCCATTAATTCCCCAAACAGCCCTTAGTGAGACTTAAGTGGCTATAAATAGGGCTCTTACCATTCATTTCTTCTCCTACCGAATTAGAAACAAGGAAAGGGAGAAAGAAAAGGAAAAAGAAGGAGAATGAGAGCAAGGGAGGAAGGAAGGAGAAAGGCTAGGGCTCCATTCTTGAGGTAAGCCCATATGCTCATCTCTCCACACACACACACATAAATCTCTCTCTCTCTCTCTCTCTCTCTCTCTCTCTCCTTCCCATTTCACTCTTCATTGGAAGTAATGGAGACCTAACCAAATCCTACATACCCAACCATAAAGACTACATAATGGGAGGAGGAAATTAGAGTAAGAGACCTACATTGGCAAGGTTATTCACTCAACCTTGGGTCTAAGGACAAATCCCAATGAAACCCCTACCCAAAAACCTAGGATTTGGGAATTTGAACAAATCCTCTATGACCTAACATTCTAACCTAATCCTAAGTTGGGGAAAATGAAATTAAACCTATGTATGGTGTGAGAGTGATTTCATGAGCCATTAATGACCATTCCATTAGATCAACTTAAGTCTTCCCCAATTTAGCTTAACCTAAACTTGTGTATTGGGGAAATTGGGTGTACCTTGAAATCTTATGTTGATCCACTCACTAATTTCACTAAACCTAAGCTAAGTTAAGTGTGTGAGGATGCCCTACATGAAAACCAACCCTAAAATCACAAAACTCAATTTGTAAATTATACAAAAGAAGGAGAAGGGAGGAATGGAGTTGGGAAATGACAACCCACTGAAAAATATGCATTTCCACCACCATACACAGGGGCCACAGGGCCAATAAGGCTGATCTAGGGAAGAAAACCCTGATTTTAACTTCATCGGCTGATGGTCACTGGCCAGCCGGTGAAGGCAGGGACCATCCACTAGTGAAAATATCACAAGATATGCATTTCTTTCGGATTTGTCCACCGGTGAACCATTTTAAAGTTAATTTTTAATCCTTTATTTGGGGCATGAGTCTTAGTGTCCCACTCCTCTATGAATAACCAAATAACCTAAAAACACTATATATCCTAGGAGTGGCACCGAGAAGTGATGGGAACACGCAACACGAAACCATCAACTATCTATTGCCATCTAGAACACGAAGTGAGTGGATTTTGTATGCTTTTATGGAATGCTTGAATCATAATGCATATGTGGATGAATTATGTCATTTTGCATATTATTATCTTGTTCCTTGTGGAAAGTGTTGATTTGGCATGAGAATGTGGATTATGGTTGTGCATGTGAGTGTGTGTGACTGGGGTGCAAGGTGGCCAACGGTGGGTGCTGGCGGCACTGCATGTTCAGGGTGAGTATGTGTGTGTATGTGGAGACTGGAGTGCAGGGTGACCAACGGTTGGTGCCGACAACACTGCATACCCAAGTTATGTGTGTGAATGTAATTAAAATGTGTTGTGACATATTATAATGCATTGGGATAGAAACGGGGCACAACTTGTCCAAGGTTGTGGGAGATTCTGGTTATCGAAGTTGTGAGAGATTCTGGTACTGCATGCCCATAAACTGAGACCATATGTGGTCATGCTTGTGGGTGCAGCATGGCCGAGGTTGTGGACCAGTTCGATTACTGAGGTTATGGGAGATTCTGGTACTGCATTCTCGAGCATGATCACCTTGTAATTGTGATTCATATCATGATAGATTGCATTGGGCTCGGAAAAATAACCCGGGGCGCAACTTGTTTGAGGTTGTGGGCCATTCCAATTATCGAGGTTATGGGAGATTCCGGTTCTGCTTCCCTTAAACTAAGAGAGTATATGGTCATACTCGTGGGTGCAGCATGGCCGAGGTTGTGGGTCATTCCGATTACCAAGGTTGTGGGTCATTCCGGTACTGTACTCTCAAGTTTGATCACACCCTAGACCTAAAATTTGTTATTTAGGATTGTTTGATAATAATTAGATATCATTGCATTCATATTGATGTGGTCGGGCATGAATATTTATACTATTGTATTTTCTTTGATTGTCATGATTGCTTGTGTGTGTTACCTCTCACTGGGCTTCGTGGAAGCTCACCCCCGTTGTTGCCCCTTTTTAGATGTTGATTCTGGAAATCCTTTGGAAACTGTGATCGAAGTCCCGGCTCTCTACGGAGGTGTCCTCTAGGATGAGAAGCTGATTGCGCACGAGAATGGATGTGTGTGCGATGATTGTGCATTTGAAGCACGCTAAGGATGGGAGTATCATCTTCTATTTTTAATTATTTTTGTACTTAACAGATGTAGCCCTATGGGGGCATAATTGTAATTATGATCCAGATGTGAAAACATTCTTTTTGTGCAAATATGGTAAATAGCAATAGAAAACACCAGTTGATATATTTTGTTTATATTATAAGTATGTGATTTTAGAATTCATTTCATAATCTTATGAACTTAAAATACTGCATCATGGATCCTGGATGGATTATGGATACATGTGCGTGTCCATGTCGCCAACCTTCAGGTGAGTGGAGGCGGGGTGTGACATTATTTGTTCTATTACCATTATTCTGTGAGGTAATTCCTCACAGTGATCATCAACTTAACATTTTTATTCCTTCTGTGTCTATCCTAAATAATTCCTTCATTGTACAAATCAGGTAATGGATTTGTAATGAAGTTCAATATATTACCCCTAATCATTGATTACCACATCTTAACTCTCAATGTTTGAAGCAACATTAGAGAAAGAGAGGGAAAAAATCATTTGTGGAGAGCATCGGTGGCGGAGAGCATCATCGGTGAATGCCCTAAGGGTCCTTTGATCCTTTTGTGAGCAAGTGATGTTTAATGCTAAAACACAGAGTCAGAGATAAAAATTAAGCCAAGGATTACCAGATCATCTTCTTCATGTCTAATTCCTTTCCCAAGCAGGGAATTTCTCTCTTGTATAAAACATAACTCTGATCTTATTGACTTTAACTCTATTCTGGGAAAACATCATCTATGGAGTTTGCAGTAGAAAGGATCGAATAGAGAGAGCATAAAGAAATAACTGAGGTATTTGCAGCTGCGTTTCATAATAGGAAGAAAGAAGCAATGAAGGTTTCACTCACCAAGTTTCAGAGCCGATTTGCAGCTATTGATAGAGAACAGCAATAAGAAAGAAGAGGGAGGAGGAAGAAATCATCAAGTAGGTTTGAAAGGGGAGGGAGACTTGGGTTTAGACCCAAAATCCAGAACCTGGAGATCCAACAAGGGAAAATGTTCGTAGCCTTTGGATCGTGCCAAGCCATGTGTCGAGAGCCCAAGGGCTTTCCACCGGTCTCTGCTAACGATGCTCTCCACAGACGATGTTTTCCCCGAAAGAGAAGCTATCGTCAAACCAGCACACGCTTTCCTTCTTGAACACTGCTGAACTAGACTTTTTCCTATTTGAAGATGCACCATTGCGTCTTTCCTTCCATAATTGAAAGTGATGGAGTCATCATTTCAGGCAATTAGGTGTTAATGGGTGTGTGTGTAAGTGAGGGTAATATCGGTACTTCAACTTTTTGAAGGGTAATATGGTATTTAGGAAAAAAAAGAAGCAACTGATGTCATCATTTGAGGTATATTCTGTAACAAAGACTGACGATAGGGGGTCTGAATGTAATTTGGTATTAAACAGGGGGTGTCTCACTAATAGTGGCATTCTCTAGGGGGTGGTGTTGTAAATTACCCTTATAATAATTACATAAGTCTATAGGCTTCAACAATTATGATTTCTCATGTGATGCTGGACCTCATTTCTTTTGATCTTGATTAATTTTTCTATTTTATTGTTGACTTAACAAGATCTATAACCGTCATGAAGATGGAAACTTGGCAATTTTTGATGACGAGGGAGATATATTTTGGATGACAGAGGATTATCTAGCTACTCTAAACCCAATGAAGACACCAAGAAGCGCAAAACTTTTGGATACTGGGAATCTCATATTGGAAGGGGAGAATGAAGATAATGAGCCAATATGCCAAAGCTTCTCTTAAATGATTCTAACACATTTTTGCCAGGAATGGATATGATGCTATCCGGTAAGGTAATAAATCATGAGGATTATTAGAACTTATAATTTGTAAATCAAAGTTGTCTTCTTCAATCTTATTATTCAATTCCAAATATCTTTAGTCACTTTTTCTTTTCAACACTGATGAATGACACATATATTTCATTGTTTAGGTTCTCCGCTCATGGGCGCATGAACATGATCCATCGCCTAGCAATTTATTAAGTTATATAACCAAGAATGGATCACAAATCTACTGGAATGAGATCACATATGATGTGTTAATACTTATTTAGGAATGTGACAATACACAATTACCACAACACAAGATTACTTATGCATCAATCAGGTCATATAACATTTTACAATACATCCGGTGAGGTATCATGGTTTGAACCTAGAGATAAATGTAGCATCTATAATTCCTGTGGTCCATTCGGCATTTACAACAGTAATGCCCCTAACTTAGCATGTAGATGTTTGAAGGGGTTCAAACCCAAGTTGCCACAAGATTGGGATTCCTGTCGGGTGTACCAATTGGATGTAACTATGATGATAGCCAATTCTTGCCCCTAAATGTTATTAAAGTGGAGAAAGCAGACACCCGGATGGATATCAAGAATACAGACGCATGTAAAAGAGAAGAGAATGCATTCGTTTCTGCAGATGCGAGGCTTTCTCCTTTCAGGGGGCAGAAGTGACAGGTGGGGATGGATGCGGACTGTGAGTACAGACCGAATTAAGGGATCTCCATGACGATGTGTCTATAGAGGTCTGGAGATGTACGTCCGGGTAGCAAGCTCTAAAATCGGTAAAATATATAATTTTATTTTTTTTGTTCTTTTCATTGTTTTCTTGAGCCATTCATTAGTTGGTCTGATAGGTTAAAATTTCCCTTCAAAAATATAAAAGAACATCTGATTTCTTAAGCATTACGTTGGTTGAGAAAAATATGAAGTGTATATATAATGCAAATTGATAAAATATGATGAGAAATATAATAGAAAATTCTATCATTCTATGTTGAAATTTTAGCTTAGCCCAACCCTATCTAGCTGGATTTAAGGGAAAAAAGGGACTTCTCTGGATGGAGCTAGGGCTGGGTTAGAATTGAGATTCCTCAGCCAAAGAATGATGGGTAAGGCTTAGGCTAGATTAGGATAGTCATTATGTATCTTACAACATGTTAGTGTTGACAATAACTAACTAGATCCAGCCAAGACCAAGGTACATCCCTGATTTTACTCACATATTGGAACAAAATAAAACCGAGCCTTGACTTCATTGTGTGGGGCTTGCTTTGGGCTTACGGAATTTCATCTCTAATTGGGCCATTAATTGCCATTATTTGATTTAAAAAAGAAAAATATTAGTCCTAATTCTTTTAATATGATATATATCTACACAACACTTTGATATTTTGTAGAGCCAACTTGTGATTCCTTTGCAGACTGTGAAGCATGGCCATATACAGTTTGTGAAGAAAGACTATATTCAAATACTACTGGCAGTGGAAAGAAAAGATGCATTTGTAGTACAAATTATCAATGGCATCCTTCAAAAGGGAACTGCGTAATTACTAGTACTCAGGTAAGAGGATGCTTAGGATAGCATCTCATAAAGACTTACTTTGCTTCATTATCTATATAAAAGGTTATTTAAGTCCATTAGTACTCATTTCTATGAAACATTTCATATAACTTCAATAATAGATTAAATGATTACTAATCTTTTGTACCAGGTCATTCCCCTCATAAGTTATCAAACATCTTTGATCGTGGTGATAAGCATTGCAACAATGTTGATTGTTTTCCTTGGTATCTGTTGCTGGATAATAATAAGGAGAAAAAGAAAAGTGGTCAAACGAAGAGGTAGGTGTGAGTCCATGATTCATACAAATGAAGACATTAGGGAGTTCATATCAATCATTGGATGTATTTTAACATTGTAGATATTTTAAAATCAACTTACAGGGAAATTCGTCTAGATAGAAAATGGAACTTTCTGAAATTTGTTAGTGTAGTTAGGAAAAGGATACGAGTTATTGGGTTTTCTATTTAATTTTTGGTTTGCACTTTATAATGGACCAAGGGCCTAGGATTTTTAATTTTTTTTTTTTTCCCAATTTGCAATCTTAGCTGAGTACTGGTTAGAGTCCTAGGTTGCTTTGTTTCTACACAATTTCTAAATTTGTAATTACTCGATGAAAGGGGCTAGTAGGTTTAGGAAATTTTCCTTTTGAGTTGTTCATAATTTAGGGATTTTTTTAGTCTATAAATGTATTTGCAGAATTAATCGATTAGTAGAATAGATACGGTTGATGGTCTCTTATCACAGGGGTTTTGATGAGAAAATTAACCTTGTCCTACGGTTGATAAACAATCATAGGCGGAAGTTCACAGTAAGCTGGATTATCTATTCAATCTTCTTCTCCTCACTTCTTTTATATCAATTTATGAGCTTTAGCAGGAAACACTTAACTAGGCCAAGCTCCTGCTGTTCCATTTTTATTTCAATGCCCTGCATTGAGCGGTATTTGCAGCCCCAGAATTGTGAGTTTGTTCCCATTTCCTAGTCGAATCAAAGCTGAACCTGTCGATCTGAAATTTTTTGGGTTCAGTGAAACTAACGCGGCCCATAAATTTTGGACCCAAGGAAGCAAGAGAACCAAATAGGGCCTAGTTCTTCAAGTTGGCCCAAGGTTCAGTTTAGAAAAATTTCATCAAAATTCATGAACTTGTTATGGGGTTTTATCAGCTGGTTCTAAGAGGTCTAAGGGAAAATAGCCTAAACCAAAAGTAATAGGTTGTATGGAATTTGTTTCAAGATTCCAAAAGTTTGATTTCAACCAAGAGTTTGAACCCTGGTCGGAACCAAAATATACCATCAAAATCTATGAAGTGGGCTCAAATTGGTCTATTCCTCAGGTCAAGTCGAAATGGCTATTGCGATGGCCAAATGATGGATGTTTTCCCTGAAACTTCTTGTAGTGCCCATTTAAGCATGTTAAAATGTGTTTGAATCATAGATTGGGAACAAACCCCAAAGTGGCAGTTTGGATTTAGACCCTACATTGCTATTGTACACCATAGACTGTTGTATCCTTTCCTTTATATGCCTTTTTTTTTTTTTGATGAATAACTAAATGAATTATGCAAAGAAAGAATATACAAGGGGGGAAAGAAGGGCAGGGGAGAACAAACGAAACAAAAGTTAGATGCTAATGGGATACAAAGCTCAAGGGGGAGAGGGGGGGACCTATAATGGAATCAGGGAGGTCCCACGGTGCAACATTGTTTGCTTTTAGGTGTATCACGAGCGTGACGATGGTTAAGGCAACCAAGTTTGACGGAGACATCAAAGAAGATGGTATTCCAAATCTTGTCATAGGAGCGGGTGTTGAAAAACCATTTTCAGAGGTTACATTCCTTCCAAAGGTGGTTGACGGTGGCACAGAAGGCAAGTTTCCCTCCAGTATAGTAAATTGATGACTTGGCAAAAGTCATGTCAACCCAGATCCATTCCTTGCTGAAAGAGAGGAGTCTCCTGTTGGAGGGTCAATACTGAGAGAGAGAACTTTATTCCAGATGATGAAAGAGAAAGGTCAAGAGAAGAATAGATGATTAGTATCATCGAGGTCATTCCAACAAAAGCAGCAGGAAGGGGGGACCGGGATATAACAATGGATAAGAAAGGCCTGAGTCGGAAGACAGGCAGAGAGAGCATGCTAGGTGGTAAAGTTATGGTGAGGGATGTGTGGTCTTTGAACTAAACAATTTTTAGCCAAGGAACAAGGGGGTGGGATTGCAAAGATGGTTCCAACTAAGGTTGGAGAGAAGAGACCTGAGGAGGAAGGGAGCCAGGTGATCTTATCACAATGGAAGGGCCTTAGAGGGAGGAGGGAGGCCCAGATGTGAGGAAGAGAAGCAGGGGAGATGGGGGGGTCCAGGCATCATTTGAAATGATATCAGCTACCTTAGCAGTTCTAGTAAGAGCAGACGAGTAAATGGATCGAGGGTTGGTGAAGGAGAGGAGCCCAAAGGGTGCCAGGGATCAAGCCAGAGAAGGGTAGAGGAGCTAGAGGCAATGGAGATAAAGATAGCACCGAGGGCCAAGGGCTGGCTGCCAGGATGTTTTGTCAAACCCAAGAAGAGTCAGCCCAAAGGGGAGACATACCAAATGGAATCTTTTTTTATAATGAAATAGTAGACCCAGGACACCCAAATGCTTTTGTGGTTGGAAGCAACTTTCCAGAGGAGCTTAAGGGTGCCAACAGAATAACCTCTTTAATTCTTCGAAGACCCAGGCCTCCCTTAGGTTTGGGATGACATATCTAGGCCCAACTAAGAGGGTAGAGAAAATTTATTTGAGTCAAATCCTTTCTAAAGGAAGGAGCAGTGGAGGGATTTAGCCTTGTAGATGGTGGAGGCATGCAAGGTGAAGATACCCAACCAATAGAGATGGAGGATTGGAGTACCGATCTTGTAAGCTCTAAACAACCTGCATAGGATAGAAGCTTACCTTTCCAAAGTTAGAGCTTCATCCCCATAAGGTCCAACATGGGGGTGCAATGATGGGCAAAAAGCCTAAAGGAAATGAGAGGCAGGCCAAGGAATTTTATAAGGAGGAATCCAAGAAATAATCTAATAAGCTGCAAAAGGTTGGCAGGCGTAGAGGCAGAGACACCGGAGAGGAAGAGGAACAATTTGAGGAGATTGACATGAAGGTGGGATAGACACTCGAAGAGGGAGAGGGAGGATAAGATGGATGAGATAGAGGTGGGTTCAGCCTTAGAGAAAATCATGAGATCATCAGCAAAAGGCTAAGTGGGCAAGGAGAAGAGATTTTTAGGCTGATAGGTAGGCTAATGGAACCCTTCCCATTGCCTTGGATCACATAAGACATACTCATCCCAAACTGCACTACATCTGAATGCAAAAGATGTAAACAAGTTTATAAGGTTGATAGTAATATTAATGGAACTGGAACCTTAAGAGACATATTCTACATTGCCCAAAAAGGGAAAACAAAGAAAACATAAGCACCCAAATGGTTTTGGGTGTAAATGAAGGGAAAGTGATGTTAAGAGACAAAAAAGTTGACCAAGATTTATGCGTGACAAAGTTACGAAGCTTATTGTGAGACATAAATTACCTTTAGTTTTTATTGAGTATGAGGAGTTCAGGGAGTTAATTACATACATTTTTCCGGACTACACCCATATTACTCGAAACACACAAGTGCCGGATATTTTGAGGTTATATAATTTGGAGTCTATTGGAATCAAGAATTTACTTAATTCATTTGCTGGGAAGATTTCTTTGACAAGTAATTTGTGGACGTCTATCACTAATGATGGATACATTGCTTTGATTGCCCATTACATTGATAAGGATTGGGTGTTGCATAAGAAATTGTTGAAGTTCTGCATCATGCCACCTCCACACATTGGCATCCATATATTTTGAAATGGTTTCAAAAATCTTTTCTGACTGGGGTATTGATCGGAAATTATTTTCAATTACTTTAGATAATGCCACAGCTAATTTCTGTTTTGTTGACTTGCTGAAAAAAAATTTAAATTTGAAGAATGCTCTTTTATGTAGAGGATTACACTTTCATAATAGGTGTTGTGCACATTCTCAATCTTATTGTACAAAATGGGCTATAACATATAGATGACTCTGTGGTGTTGGTGCGATTTAGTATAGCCCATGTGAAAGGATCACAAGCAAAGAAAGTAAAATTTTTAGAAATTTCTAAGCAATTGGGATTACAAAGTAGTAAGGGCTTACGTGCTGATGTCTCCATAAGGTGGAACTCAACCTATCTCATGCTTGATTCTATATTATTTTATTATAAAGCATTTGAGAACCTTGGACTAGTGAATGACAACTTTAAAACTTGTCCTAGCTCTGAGCAATGGTTGAAAATTGAGAGATTAACGGGTCTTTTGTATCCCTTCTATGCAATTACTATTTTTCTTTCTGGTTCCAAATATCCCACAGCAAATTTATATTTTGAAAATTTTTGAGAGATTCACAAAAGTTTATTACAAGAGGTATCACGTGGGCTCAACTTTATGAAGCCAATGGCAATGAAAATAAAGAAAAAAATTGACAAATATTGAAGTGAATATAGTCTAATTTTGGCCATTGCTTTGGTGTTTGATCCTCGATATAAACTTAGTTTTGTAACTTGGGCATTTTCTAAGCTTTGCAACCTGGACTTAAATGCATCTACTATGTGCAACAATGTGAGGAATTATTTGTATCAATTGTTTGATGAGTACAAGAGTATGCAACCAAGTGACTATGATGTTCCTACACTTGTCCATCGTCCTAGGAAATCTAGAACAATATTTGTAAGTAAATTTACATTCTGATAGTAATTTTGATTTATTTTTTAATATAAGTTTTCAACATTCATTGCTAATCTTATTAATGATTCATATTTCGGCTATTTCCCAATTTTCATAGGAATTTATGGTATCTGAGCTTGTTGAGGTGGATAATGGAAGTAAATCTCAATTCGGTATATATATATCTAGATGAACTCAAAATCTCAATGATAATGAATATGATGAGTATAATGTGTTGGCATTCTGGAAAACAAATAGGTCAAGGTATCCAAATGTGGCTTAAATGGCTCGTGATGTCTTGGTTATACCAGTTTTCACAGTTGCTTCAGAGTCAGCTTTTAGCGTAGGGGGTCGTGTTACTAATAAATATCAGAGCAAACTCCTACCTACCAATGCTGAAGCATTAATATGCCTTCGGTATTGGATGTTTGATATAGACTTCAGAGGTAATATTTCATTCAGTATAATTTTCATTTTTAATTGTCTTAATTAGTTAATTAGTGTCTTATTTTACTTTGTATGTAGCTGAGCCTTTTGATGATCCCACTGATGTGGATAATGCACTTAGAAATGTGCTGGAACTATTACACATTGAAAAGGAGAGAGGTGCAGTAGCTAGTTCTTCAGCTGGTCCTACTCCTAGAGAAGGATTAGCTCAATCTTATTGAATAGGGATACCGTAGTTTACATTTGCACGTATTTTATAATTTATGTTTTGACAGTATCACTATGTTGTCTTAAATCTTCTTTTACTTTTGGTTGCAATTTCTTGGAATGGTAATAGTGTAGGACACACTTGTGGTCTTAAGAGTAACTACTCAACACATCATTTTGAAGGACAAAGGGCTAAAATATTTTAAGGGAATATTGAAATATTTTGAGAAAGAAGATAGTCATTTGATATTTTGATGTAATATTAAATATTCTTTGAATGTTTTAGGTGGATGTTCTATGGTTTGTTTGATACTTTGACTATTTGCATTAGCTATTGGCACACTATTTCTATTTTAGGTGGGTGATTTCGTGATTGAATCATTTTAATTTTTAGGAGGTTTGTGGTTGACTGAATGATTTGAACATTTGGTACTTTGATAGTGTAATACTTTATAGTTTGATGACTTGATGTTTTGATCTATGTTTTGTGCTTGATAAATTATTAGGTTTTCATGTACAGGAATTCCTTTTTTCATGACTTGGTTTTTCATGTATCGGAATTCCTATTTACTGTTGGATACTTGGATTTTCATATATGGGAATTCTTATTAGGTTTTTCATATTTTTACTGCCTTATTTCGTTGATCTTGTTTCGAAAGTCCTACACTTAGTATATTATTTCCATTGTTGATGTATTTGTATGTAGAAAGAAAACGATTTCAAGTTAGGCTCTTAAAAGTATTGGTTTCAGGTATTTCAGAGCTCTAATCGGCTTCATAAACTCAAGGGCCCTCATGTTTTAGATTATATTTGTCCACTAAATATTGATATGAATTCAATTACAGAATTATGTTTTTGTTCACCATAATTCAGTAATAGTTGTGTTTTAATTATATTTGTCCACTAAATATTGGTATACACTATACAGGCTCACAATGTGAAAAATAAATAAGGAAATTCTATGAATAGGTCCATAACGGCCCAAAGGAATAGGGCGAAGATGAGTTCCAAAGGATGAAGTCATACACACCCAAACTCCAAAGGATGAGGCCCGTGCTCATTTTTTTTTTCATTTATATGTCGGTTTCCTAATGGCTCCATACCAGTTTAAAAAACTGATCCAAGCCGAAATGAACCTAATAAATCCAAACCGGTACCAATCCAAACCCAAACCGCATCGAAGCTGACACCGGACCGAAACCGATAAATCCTTAATGGGGCGGTTTTGGTTAGTGTAAAACTCACACCGAAACCAATGGAACCGGACCAAAACCGCACCGACCCAGACCGTTGACACCCCTAAACTTACATAACATTTTATATAGATAATAGATAATGAAGCAAAGTAAGCCTTTATGAGATGCCATCCTAAGCATTCCAAGCATCCTCTTGCCTTGAGTACTAGTAATTGTGCAATTCCCTTTTGAAGGATCACATTAATAATTTGCGCTACAAATGCATCTTTTTTCACTGTCAGTGGTATTTGAATATAGTCTTTCTTCACAAACTGTATATCGTGATGCTTCACAGTACACAGAGGAATCACAAGTTGGCTCTACAAAAGATCAAAGTATTGTGTTGATATATATCATATTGAAAGAATTAGGACCAAGATTTTTCTCTTTTTCAAGTCAAATGATGGCAATTAATGGTCCAATTAGAGATGAAATTCCGTAAGCCCAAAGCGAGCCCCACACAATGAAGTCAAGGTCAGATTTTATTTTGTGGACAAATTCCAATATATGAGTAAAATCAGGGATGTATCTAGGTCTTGGCTGGATCTAGTTAGTTATTATCAACACTAATCTATTGTAAGATACATAATGACTAGCCTAATCTAGCCTAAACCTAACCCTTTTTTTTTTACTTAAATCTGGCCAGTTAGGGTTGGGGCTAAGCTCAAATTTCAGCATAGAATGATAGAATTTCTTATTATATTTCTCATCATATTTTATCAATTTACAATATATATATATATATATATATATTTCATATTTTTCTCAACGAACGTAATGCTTACAAAATCAGATGTTATTTTATATATTAAGAGAAATTTCAACCTATCAGACCAACTAGTGAATGGCTCAAGAGAACAATGAAAAGAACAACAGAAAAATTAAGATATTTTACTGATTTTAGAGATTGCTACCCGGACGTAAATCTCTACACCCTCTATAGACACATCGTCATGGAGATCCCTTAATTCGGTCTGTACCCACAGTTGGCATCGATCCCCACCTGTCACTTTTGCCCACTGAAAGGAGAAACCATCGCATCTACAGAAACGAATGCATTCTCTTCTCTTTTACATGCGTCTGTATTCTTGGCATCCATCTTAGTGTCCGCTTTCTCCACTTTAATAACATTTAGGGGTAAGAATTGGCTATCATCATAGTTACATCCAATTGGCAAAATTCTGGTACATGGAATCCCAATCCTATGGCAACTTGGGTTTGAACTCCTTCAAGCATCTACATGCTAAGTCAGGGTCATTACTATTGCAAATGCCGAATGGACCACAGGAATTGTAAATGCTGCATTTTATCTCTAGGTTCAAACCATCATACCTCACCGGATGAATTGTAAAATGTTATTTGACCGGATTGATGCATAAGTAATCTTATGTTGTGGTAATTGTGTATTGTCATATTCCTTAATAACACATCATATAGGATCTCATTCCAAGAATGACTTCTCCAGTGGATTTGTGATCTATTCTTAATTATATAACTTAATAAATTGCTATTGTAACTAAAACTACAATACCCAGGCGATGGATCATATTCGT
The DNA here is from genome assembly GCF_013358625.1 of Macadamia integrifolia. Taxonomy (NCBI): domain Eukaryota; kingdom Viridiplantae; phylum Streptophyta; class Magnoliopsida; order Proteales; family Proteaceae; genus Macadamia; species Macadamia integrifolia. The sequence goes on from NC_056565.1 coordinate 41,849,193, forward strand.
TCGCCCATGAGCAGAGTACCTAAACAATGAAATATATATGTGTCATTGATCAGTGTTGAAAAGAAAATGAGACTAAAGATAATTGGAATTGAATAATAAGATTGAAGAAGACAACTTTTATTTACAAATAATAAGTTCTAATAATCCTCATGATTTATTACCTAACCGGATAGCATCATCTCCATTCTTGGTAAAAATGTGTTAGAATCATTTAATGAGAAGTCATACTGGCTCATTATCTCCATTCTCCCCTTCCAATATGAGATTCTTAGTATTCAAAAGTTTTGCGCTTCTTGGTGTCATCACTGGGTTTAGAATAGCTAGATAATCCTCCGTTTCCAAAATATATTTCCCTCGTCATAAAAAATTGTCAAGTTTCCATCTTCTTTGATGGTTATAGATCCTGTTAAGTCAACAATAAAATAGAAAAATTAATTAAGATTAAAAGATATGAGGTCCGGCATCACTTGGGAAATCATATTGTTGAAGCCTATAGACTTGTATAATTATTACAATTAACTTGCTGAAATGCAATTGTTATGTGCACGACTTTGAGCGGGAATAGTTTTATTGAAAAATAGGGATTATGAATATATTGTTTAATAATTATCCATTATTAGTGTAGTGGTGTGGGGGATTAGTAGTTATTATCCGTTATTGTAACTTCTTAGTTGTGGGATACGTGGGCATGTTAGAAAAGTTGTAAATTTTATTTATAGGGAGAGAATAAGAAGAAAATGGGAGAAAAAAATGAAACAAATGCTCAGTTGTTGAGTAGAGGCGGGCTACCTCCTAATTAGGCCGAGACGTCATGGCTTCGTCCGTAAAGCTAAACCCTTATTATCCCTATCTTTTATCATATATAATTTCTTATGTTTCTTTTTTTTTGTTATTGATAGCTGATGAGGTCAAATATGTCCCTGACCACAGCACAGCCAAGTAGCGTTTGGACACCTTATGCCGACTTGTCACCTCGGCCCCTCCTCAAATCGAGTAGCCACCTCGGCTCCTACTCATGCCTACTTGCCACCTCGGCTCCTACTCAGGCCGACCTGCCACCTCGGCCTCTCCTCAAGCCGAGTAACCACCTTGGCTCCTACTCATGTCGACCTGCTACCTCGACCCCTCCTCAGGCCAAGTAGCCACCTGGCTCCGACTCATGCTAACCTGCCACCTCAGCCTCTCCTCAAGCCGAGCAGCCACCTCGGCTCCTACTCATGCCGACCTACCACCTCGGCTCCTACTCAGGCCGACCTACCACCTTGGCCTCTCCTCAAGCCGAGTAGCCACCTCAGCTCCTGCTCATGTTGACCAACCACCTTGGCTCCCACTCATGCCAACCTGCCACCTCGGTCCCTCCTCAGGCCAAGCAGCCACCTCAGCTCCTACTCATGCTGACCTGCCACCTCGGCCTCTCCTTAGGCTGAGCATCCACCTTGGCTCCTACTCATGCCGAGCTGTCACCTTGGCTCAGCATCATCAGGCAGGGCTCCCAGAAACGTACACACATCCACTCCTACATTTAAGGAACTGACTCCTGATCATAGGAGCAAGACCAGGCCACTACAGGTCACCAGAGGCATCCACCCCTCTCACAACTCACACCTCACACCTTCGAGATAAGAGAATAATATTCTTGAAAGATGCCCTAGAAGCTGGAATATTCTTAAACTCAGAGAGCCATTCTCTTTAAGGACTCCACGCCTAGCAGGACTCTTCACAGACTTTCCCTCTTTCTCTACCCCATTAGTAGCCAATAAATACCAAGGTAAGCCTCCATTATGGGGGATCGATCACTTCTTTATCGAACACTCTCTTTAGTATCTGCTGTGAAAAGATCAGACTTAGGCATCGGAGAGTGCCCCATCGGGTCAGCCTGACTCTCTCCTGTCTTTTCTTCTGTGCAGATCGACTGGAGCATCAAGAGCTATGAAGAGGATCGACTGGTCAATTTTTACTGCATCAGATTGGCGTCATCTGTCGAAAAAGATATAAGAAGCTATTTGAATCAATGCAACTAAGAAGTGAAAAGGTAGTCTCCTCCACGACTTCACCAGCAAGATCATCTCGTGGTTTACCACCCGAACAAGTAGAGGAACTACACCCACCTCTAATGGTTGATCGAGAGAATGCCCCAACTGTAGAGAGGCTTTTACTGAGACCTTTACAAGTTTAGACCGATGTAGGGGTTACTCTGGGAGAGGAAGGGCAGCGTGATCAAAACCCTCAGTAATCTCGCCAAGGACCTTCATTCCGGATGACCCACCCGGTCATAGAAGAACAAATCCAGAGTCTGCAGTTGCAGGTGTTGGCAACTAACAACCTGGTGCGAGACTTTATATACCAGTTCGGCTCGACACTTCCTATCCCCAGCACAGGTTCTGCTTAGCTGTCTAGGCCAGCTCTGGACAGGTGACCTCGAGATGAAACACCTGATAACAGCATCACCCCTCAATCAACAGCAAGGAGGGGGTCTGTTAGGAAGCCACGAATAGTTCGTTCGGTGCCATCTCGATCTCCCCCTAGAGACGTCAGCGGGGCCTTCATCTACCAAGAATTGGAGGGCACGCTATTCAACCTGAGATCAGAGCCCCGAGAGACAGGATGTTCATAGATCTCCTCCCAGGACAGGGCGCCAGAACTAGCCACCCAGGCTAGATAGAGGTGAGTGTCAATACGGAGAAGACCGACTTGACAGGAATCAGGATCGTGGAAGAAGCCCTAGGTAAACTGAACCCAAACGCTGTTCCTCAGGCCACTGAGCCGAGGAGAGAAGGGGCGACCTGGAATGGCGCATCTAGCATCTCACTGAGCGGATTGAAGGAATATAGGGGCAGAGGCAATCGACTGACATAACGATGACCCTAACCCATAACACGCTATCTGATGAGCTGATAGATACCGAGCTACCCTTAAATTTCATTGTACCTGTCTTTAACACATACGATGGCACCACGGACCCCTATTATCACCTCCTATACTATAGTTCAGCCATGACAGTCCATGGGAGATCGGATGTAACCCTCTATTGAGCCTTTGTAGCTTCACTAAAGGGTGTCGCACTGGTGTGGATGTCGAACCTGAGGCCCCGGTCCATCCTCAGCTATGAAGAACTGATGAGGGCATTCCTTACTCATTTCCAGGCTAGCATGAAGTAAAATCAGACCTCACAGAGCGTGATAAATATGAGACAGAGGTCTGGGGAGACTATACGGGATTTCCTTGCCTGATTTACCAAGGTGACATTGGAGGTGAAAAATCTGTCAGAAGGAGTAGCATATAGCTCATTGTGCAATGGGATTACCTACCCCGATCTGATCCATCTCTAGCCCTGGACTTGCCAGATACAATGCCCAAGCTACTCAGAAGGTGCAACCAGTATGCCAACATGGAAGAGGTCCTAGCCGCCAGGGGGATAGTCGATAAGAATGAGCTTCCAGAGAGAAAAAAGAGGAGACTAGCAAGGCCTAGGGATGACTCCCAGGAGCCAAAGAAGAACAGGGCAGATCGGCCGCTTGACACAGTCGAGCCAGAACTATATGAGCTCGATCGCTCATGGATGAATTTGCTTCTGGAGATCCAAGATCAAAAATACTTCTGTTGGCCCAGACCAATGACAGCTAAGCCAGAAGTGAGGAATTTCAATCAGTACTGTTGATACCATCGGGACCATAGGCATGACACTGAAGATTGTAAGTCTCTAAAAAGAGATATTGATGAGCTCATCAAGGTAGGGTACCTTAACAAGTACTTGAAGCAGAAATATGGTAGAAATTGGCCCGAGCCAAGGAGAGATGAGGTCAGGCTGAGCCAAGACAGGGCCAAGTAGCCTAAGGAGCCAGCCACGGACTGAGCTAACACATACGATAACCAGCTTGTGGGTCTAGCCATCCTGACAATCATGGGAAGACCCACCACGAAGTCAGTCAGAACGGCCAAAGCTCATGCAAGGTTCATATGCATCACAGAATAGCCCGTCAAGACCCTTAAGTCAGATCCACCCATCACATTCTCAAACAAGGACCTAGAAGAACTAAACTGGCCTCATAACGACACGATCGTGATCTAGTTGGTGGCGGCCAACCATCCTTTCCATAGGGTGCTAGTGGACATGGGAGCATCTGTTGACCTTATGTCCTATGAAGCCTTCATGAAGCTAGGGCTTGGCATAGGAGCTTTAAAGCTGGCCCCTAGGCCCCTGTATGGAATTTTAGGCACACTTGCATAGCTAGAAGGAGTAGTTGACCTGCCAATAACCATTGATTAAGGAGCTCAAACGACCACTACCATGGTCTCATTTATGGTTGTCAAGATTGCCTCACCCTACAATGCAATCCTTGGTTGACCTAACCTTAATGGCCTTAGAGCAGTTGTGTCCACCAAGCACATGAAGGTCAAGTTTCCCACTAGTAATGGAATCGGTGAATGCAAGTCCATCTAGAAGGAATCTCGGGAGTGCTATGCCAACTTCATAAATTCCATCCAGAAACCATGCTTTGGCCTAGCATGTATGGTAGAAATAATCGATTGTCTCGACTAAAGCCTTTTAAACCGAGTCGAGCTGAGCCAAGCCAGTGGAACAGCTGCTCACTATCTCACTTACTAAGGTTGAGCCATCAAAGACCGTTTAGCTCGGAGCATTGCTGAGTTCCCAACACCGCGATGAAATCCTAAACTTCCTTGGTGAAAACTCTGATATCTTCGCGTGGAAGGCTTTTGATATGCCAAGCATCTCAAGGGGCATGGTTGAGCACAGTCTGGACGTCAATCCTACCTTCAAGCCTGTCCCGCAGAAGCGCAAGAACTTTGTAGCTAAGCAAAACACGATCATCAACGAAGAAGTAGACAAGCTCCTAGCCGCAGGGTTCGTAGAAGAAGTAAAGTACCCGACCTGGCTTACTAATATTGTCATGGTCCCAAAGTCCAATGGGAAGTAGAGGATCTGCATAGATTACACTAATCTGAAAAAAGCCTATCCCAAGGACTATTATCCCTTGCCCAGGATCGACTCCCTTATAGATTCAACGGCAGGCCATGAGATGCTGACCTTCATGGATGCATATTCTGGCTATAACTAGATAAAGATGAAGGTGGAAGATGAGGAGAAGACAACATTTCTCATCACTTAGGGCAACTACTGCTACACCGCAATGCACTTTGGCCTCAAGAATGCAGGAGCCACATACTAAAGGATGGTGAATACAATGTTCCAAAGCCAGATTGGAAGACATATAGAAGTCTATGTCAATGACATGCTAGTCAAGAGCGTAAAAGGCGCTAATCATGTGTTAGATCTGAAGGAAACCTTTGATGTCTTACAGCCAAATTAGATGAGGCTGAAACCTACCAAGTGTGCATTCAGAGTGACTTCTGGGAAGTTCCTGGACTTCCTAGTATCACAAAGGGGAATAGAGGCAAACCCCTCCAAAATTGAAGCCATTCAAGAAATGCACCCGCCAAGAAACATCCATGAAATCTAGAAGCTGATAGGATGCCTAACTGCTCTGAACAGATTCCTTTCCCGAGCTGGAGATAAGTTTCTTCCTTTCTTCAAGCTGTTAAAAGGAGGAAAAAGGCACCGGTAATTTAGCTGGACAGACGAGTGTGAAGCAGTATTTGAAGAAGTTAAAGCCTGCCTGACCAGGCCCCCTCTACTGAGCTGACCCGAGCTAGGTAAGGTGCTCCAATTATCTCACTACATCCTTAGTAGCCGTTAGCGCAGTTCTCATAAGAGAAGAAGGAAAAACCCAAAAGCCTGTCTATTACGTGAGTCATGTGCTCCTCGACGTAGAGATATGGTACCCTAGAATTGAGAAGTTTGCAATGGCATTGGTCATGGAAGCTAGGAAGTTGAGGCCTTACTTCCAAGCACACACCATAGCTGTACTGACAAATCAACCACTGAGGAAGTCACTTCACAGCCCTAGCATAGTAGGACGAATGGTGAGTTGGGTTGTCAAGTTAAGTGAGCATAACATTGAATTCTGACCAAGAAGTGCAATCAAGAACCAGGCATTGGAAAATTTCCTAGTAGTGTGCACACAGACAGAAGAGGAATCAGGGGCAAAGGCCGAACCGAGCAGGAAGTAGAAGCTCTTTGTTGATGGGTTTAGCACCTCAACAAGGAGGGGCGCAGGACTTGTGCTGCAAAGCCTAGAGGAATTTGCGATATAATATGCCCTCAGATTTGCATTCCCTATGACAAACAATGAAGCAGAGTATGAAGCCCTGATAGTAGGAATCAAATTGGAAAAAGTTGTAATAGCAGATGACCTGGTCACGCATAGTGACTCACAGTTGATTGTGAACTAGGTAAATGGGCAATATGAGGCCAAAGAAGAGAGAATGGTCAAGTACTTGCAGGAAGCTCGTCACCTGATTACCATCTTTAGTACATTCGAAATGGTACAAGTTCTGTAAGATGAAAATATAGTGGCAGATGCCCTCCCCAAACTGGCTACAGTGGAACTCAATAACTATGCAAGCTCGGTATACTTTGAGGTGCTGAAAAAACCAACTTATGAGTAAGAAATGATGTGCACCAATACGCAGCCAGGCGAGCTGAGGTGAATGGATCCTATTATAGATTACTTGCGAGATGGGCATCTCCTGGGAGATCAGACAGAGGCAAGAGCAGTTGAGAGGAGAGCAGTCAACTACACCCCCCAAGGAGGAGTTGTCACACCCCGTTCACACTGAACCGGGCTAGTGACCGGGTTAACTCCGGTTAACCCAAACCTGCCAGGATCATCTGATTCTGTATTCCACCACAGCATACACACAACTAATAAAAGCTCATCAGATCAGCGGAAGACTAAGTTTTACCTGTGAATAATCCCATAATACTTAATACCCGAATTATGATACAATAGTTATATACATGTGGGTCCGAAGGCATGATATTTGCACAATAAAAGTACAATTCACATATCAAGTATATAAAGGAAACCATCAAAATAATCAGAGTACACAGCTCGGCTCGGCATCAAAGGCTAGAGCTCAGCTCGGCATCAAGGGTTGAGCCCAGCTCGGAATCACATGGTAGAGCTCAGCTCGGCCTCAGAAGTGGAGCTCAGCTCAGCATCAGAACTGCGATCCCGCAGCACAACTCTCGCACGAGCAGTCAATGTCGTGCTCTAACTCCTCAGGGGTCCACTAGTCCTCTTCGGGGAACTCGACTGTGGGACCCACCCTTGCTCTTCAGATGTATGACCTGCAAAATCATCTAAAAAGGGGTGCACACGTGGGATGAGCTCACTACCTCAGTAAGTGGTAAGATGGACCACACAGCAGTCCACACATCAAAACACAATCATATGCACTACATGCCATGTAATACATTTTATATCACATCCACCTAAGCAACATTACTAAGTCTTTGGTTTAGTGCTACTACAGCCACAATGCACTTATGCTCCGGGTACGAGCCGCGAACTCCATCCCGCGATACGCCCATAGGGCTGTCGGAGAAGGCCCACCGTGAGTACTCGGAAAAGTAAAGACAATGCTGTCCACCGGCTTTCAACAGAGAAGTAAATGACTGAAATTAAAGGTACTGACTCCAGCAATTTAAAAGCAGTACGATTGGCCCTCTTGAATGTACCACAGGGGTTACCGACCGTCCTATTTACCCGTCGACCGTTATGTCTAACCGTCACAGTGACTCGATAACCGCGACCACTGCTTCCCCCCAAATGGTAACCCAACACCTTAACCCCTGTTGGGAAGGGTCGTAGCACATGATGGTGAAAATCCTAAACCGCATGCTCCTATATGATAATAGTACGATTACATAGTGCCTCCGCGTCCTATTCCACGGGCCACCAATGCACTCGTTTCTAAGTCGACTATGGCACCTAGTCTATCAATGCATCATGCATAATGATGTCAACATTCAATCAAATAAGCATCTCATCACTTAGCATTTAGAATGTAAACATAACACACATGCATAACAATGTGAGGATGACTAATCTACATAGAAATTTCATGATGGCATGACTAGACTAGATACAAGTAAATGAATACCAAAAAATGCCTTGAAACAAGGTCAAATGTCCTCTCCCCACTTACCTATAGCGTACAAGGGTTCCCGTTCGATACGGGAGAGATCCGGTGCGAAACGTGTAGGATTTGGTGAACCTAACATAATTGAGCGGGGTTAGTACTTCACCATTTTAGGATCAAAATTAATGAGATCCGATGACAAAATCATGTTTAGAACGTTAAAAGAAGGTCGCACGTCCGATTTGGGTCCAATCAGACGTAAGAATCACCTTTGGGGCCACACAGGTGGGTCAGACAGGTGGACTGTCTGGCCCACCGGTTCTACGCACCGGTTTGGACCGGAGGGTAGGGGCCCGTCGGTTGGCTCACCGGTGTGGCCCGTCGATTGTGCCCGAAGGCCCTGCCCTCTCAGGTGGTGCTCACAGGCGGGCCAGATGGCCCACCGGTCTTGGCGGGAAACCTGCTGTTTCTTCCCAACTTCCTCCATTCTTTGGGGATTCAAATGGGCCTTTTACCAACCCATTCTTCACACTTTCAAGTCTTATAGGATGGCTCTAACCTAGATCTAGGTTAGATTCAAGGAATGGGAAACTATCTTACCTTCTTTGCTCAAGAACAACTTCAAACCCTCCAAATCACTTCAAACCCACAATGCTTCTTCCACCTTGTCAATACCTCTTCAAATCCTTCAAGATCAACACATAAATTATCCATTAAACCTTATATTCATCATTTCAAAGGGGATTTACAAGATCTCAAGAAACCCTACTCGAATCAAGGGTTTAAGCTTGGGTATGGTGAATGTTTAAGGAACCCGACTTTGCTTACCTCCAAATGTAGATCTAGAGTTGAAGATCACTCTTCCGGCACCGGAATGGGAAGATCAAGCTTTGGCGCCGCTGAAATCCTTCTCTTCTTCCTCTTCCTTCTCTTCCCTTCTTCTTCCCTTTCTTTTCTCTCTCCTCTTTACTATCCTCACCAACGTACGGGTGTCATAAATGAAAAGAAAAGAAAATCATAAAGCTATATATATACTTCCTAAATAATTGAATAGTGCACATAGATGGGTCACTCAGGTGGGTGGGTGCACCCACCTGTCCACCCACCTGAGGGCCAAAACTTGGGATTTTGACAGAGTTCGGGCCTGGCGCAAACCCCACCCTAGCGTACGATGTTGTATACGTATATACCTTAAAATACGGCTATAATACCTGCTTTATCCGTACATAGCCTTATGGTAGGTGCATGTACACGGCTTGGGCACTCCCGTCTCTTCTGGCACTGGCTCAGACTTGTCGGGCTAGCCGGTGTTTAAGGTCACCCTTGCCATCATAGCCCATAAGGAACCCGCTCTAACTCCCTCTGGTTTGGTTCCTGCATGGTTAAACCGGGTCAATCGCGTAATCAGACCGGGTTTAAGAAGTAGGGTATTACATTACCCCCCTTCTAAAAAATTTCGTCCTCGAAGTTGCGTACCTGGTTGATCAAAAAGATGAAGGTACTTGGCTTGCATTTCATCCTCTACCTCCCAAGATGCTTCTTCAAGTGAATGATCAGCCCATCGCACCTTTACATAGGAAATGGAGCGGTTGCGAAGGGTTTTCACCTTCCCATCCAAAATTTCAGCTGGCTGTTCTGTATAGGTCATGTCAGCTTCAAGGTATTCTGGCTCCACGGGTAATACATGAGAGGGGTCATGAACATATCGCTTCAGCATGGGTACATGGAATACATTATGAACATCCCCAAGTGAAGGTGGCAGAGCAAGCATGTAGGCTACTGAGCCAACCCGGGCTAAGATCTCAAATGGTCCAATGTATCTTGGGCTCAACTTCCCATTTCTGTGAAACCTTTGCAACCCTTTAGTAGGAGAGATCTTGAGAAATACCTTTTCTCCTGGCTGAAATTCAATGTCTTTTCTGCGGGTGTCCGCATAGCTCTTTTGACGGGACTGAGCTGCTTTAATCCGTTCTCTAATAACGTCGACTTTGTCACAAGTCATCTGTATCATCTCAGGTCATAACATTCGACGTTCACCTACCTCATCCCAATACAAAGGAGTTCTGCACTTTCTGCCATATAACGCCTCATACGGAGCCATCCCAATTGTAGCTTGGTAACTGTTGTTATATGCAAACTCCATAAGAGGTATATATTCTTTCCAACTGCCACTCATCTCCATTGTACATGCCCTGAGCATGTCCTCTAATATTTGTATGGTTCGCTCCGACTGACCATCCGTCTGTGGGTGAAAAGCAATACTCAAATTCAATTGTGATCCTAAGGCACACTGTAAGCTTTTCCAAAATCTGGAAGTGAACCTTGGGTCCCTATCAGAAACAATGCTCACTGGCACTCCATGTAAGCACACTATGTTGTCCAGGTAAAGTTATGCTAGTTTGGCCATGGAGAATTTGGTCTTGATGGGAATGAAGTGAGCAGTCTTGGTAAGCCGATCAACGATCACCCATATCGCGTCCATTCCCTTAGGTGTACTTGGTAGTCCGGTGACAAAGTCCATTGTAATCCTTTCCCACTTCTATTCTGGTACTGAGAGTGGTTGAAGAGTATCATAAGGTCGATGCCTCTCAGCTTTTACTTTCTGGCAGGTAAGACAAGTCGCCACATATAGAGCTATGGTGACTTTCATGTTTGGCCACCAGTAACTTTGTTTGAGGTCTTTGTACATCTTGGTACTTCCTAGGTGGAGTGAGTACTCGGAGCTGTGTGCTTCTCTCACTATCTTGTCTTGTATATCCAAATCATCAGGTACACACAATCTGCCTCGAAACATCAATGCCCTATCACTGGCTAGAACAAAATCTGGGTCGTTCATTGTTTAATCTTGAACCTTAACTCTGATCCGCTGCAATTTAGGATCCAAATGTTGTTTCGTTATTACCTCTTGCCTAATAGCCGGATGCACCTGTAGAGCCGTCAAGGATACGGTCAACCATTTAAGGTTTTCTGGTTGATGTTCAAGCTCTAAGGTTGCCCCTTCATATAAGAGGGTTTCATCCATTAGCATTGCTTCTTGCACGAGTGGTGGGCTGACTGCTAAGTATGAGAGCGACACAGTCTGTGTCTTCCGACTCAATGCATCTGCCACTACATTTGCCTTGCCGGGATGATACTGAATGTCGCAGTCATAATCCTTCATGAGCTCAAGCCATCTCCTCTGTCTCATGTTCAGATCCTTCTGGGTGAAGAAGTACTTCAGGCTTTTGTGATCACTGTATATCTCACACTTCTCCCCATACAAATAATGTCGTCAAATCTTAAGGGCAAAAATGACTGCGGCTAGCTCTAAATCATGAGTGGGATAGTTCTTCTCATACTCCTTTAGTTGTCGGGATGCATATGCTATTACTTTACCGCGTTGCATGAGAACGCAACCCAAACCAACTTTGGAAGCATCAGTGTGGACTGTCATTCCACCTGTGCCTTCAAGGATGGTCAACACAGGGGCCGACACTAACCTCTTCTTCAATTCCTGGAAACTCTTCTCACATTCCTCTGCCCAGTCGAATTTCACACCCTTTTTGGTTAATTTAGTCATTGGTGCTGAGATTCGGGCGAAATTCTCAATGAAACACCGGTAGTATCCAGCTAAACCCAAGAAGCTTCTAATTTCAGTGACATTCTTGGGGCTTTCCCATTCCATTACTGCTTTCACCTTATTAGGATCTACTTCGATTCCGGCTTTAGACACTACGTGTCCTAGGAATCCAACTTGTTTAAGCCGGAATTCACACTTGCTATACTTGGCAAACAACTATTGATCTCTCAACCTCTGTAACACCATTCTCAAGTGTTGAGTGTGCTCTTATTCGGTCTTGGAGTAGATCAAGATGTTGTCAATAAAAACAATTACCCATTTATCGAGCACATCCTGAAATACTCGATTCATTAGATCCATGAATGCTGCTGGTGCATTGGTTAACCCGAAAGATAACACTAGGAACTCATAGTGACCGTATCGAGTCCTAAATGTTGTTTTGGGTATATCACTACTCTTTATCTTGAGCTGATAATAGCCGGACCGAAGGTCTATCTTTGAAAATACTCTGGCTCCCTGCAACTGGTCAAATAAATCATCAATGCGCGGCAATGGATACCGGTTCTTAATGGTTAGCTTATTCAACTCTCGGTAATCTATACACATACGCAAACTGCCATCCTTCTTCTTGACAAATAACACTGGGGCACCCCAAGGTGAAACACTTGGGCGAATAAACCCCTTTTCCAATAATTCCTGCAACTGCACCTGCAACTCCTTCAATTCAGCTGGTGCCATTCTGTATGGAGCCTTAGATACTAGAGCTGCTCCAGGAGTCAAATCTATGGCAAACTCCAACTCTCTATCAGGTGGTAAATGCATCAGATCATCTGGGAAGACGTCGGGAAACTCTTTAACCACCTCTACCTCTTCTAGAGGTGTAATCCTTGCATCAACATCAAGTACCGATGCTAAGTAACCCTAACATCCACTTTCTAGCAACTTTACCGCTTGAAGAGCAGAGATAAGGACCTTCCTCACCCGTCTCATTTTATCTGCTCGGTATACCAATTCTTTTCCTTCGTCATCTGTCACCCTAATCAGCTTTCTAGCACACATCACATTAGCTCGGTGATCCGACAACCAATCCATACCCAGTATAACATCAAAATTCTACATATTGAACTTGATGAGTTGTGCCTCAAACTTCTTTCCACTAATTTCCACTGGGCACGACCCATACACTTCCTTCAACTGTGTAACTTTACCAGTAGGCATACTAACAATCATTCTGTGATCTAGGATCCTGGGTGACATCCCAAGTTTCTCTGCGAATCTCTTAGATGCGAATGAATGAGTAGCTCCTGAATCGAATAAAACATAGGCTGGTATGCCTGATATGGGTAGGATACCTAGTGTAACAATGCATATAATTTCAGCAGGTCATCAATATTAATCATAATAAATTTCTTAATTTAAAATGTACCTGCCACTACTTCTGTACTGGCCTCAGCTTCCTCAACTTACAGAGTATACATCCTTCCCTGGGGTTGATTCCCCCGAGCTAAGGGAGGTCGGTACGTAGAGGGCTGACTAGAGGGCAAGGCTGGTCTAGCCCGACAGTCTTTTGCATAATGCCCATATGAATGGCAGTTAAAGCAATGAATCTGAGACGTCGGAACTAGGGCGGGGCCCCTCTGCACTTGACCCGTTGCAGATGGAGGTCGAGGTGGCCTTGGAGCTATAGGTGCCACACTAGTGTTCGGGCGAAAAGAGGTGGAACCCGAACCACCAACTGGTCTAAGAGGGTAGCTAGATGGCCTATAGGGCTGCCTATACATAGGCCCAGAACTGTACGATCCGCGATATGCCTTGGAGGAGTTCCCCATATCCAGAAATGGGTTTGTTCTCTTCCACAGTCTAGGGGTGAGGGACTGTTCTCCCTTTTGCTTATCCTCCATGGTCTCGGCCTTCTGCACAATCTGGCCATATTCGGTCAAATCCAAGACCTCAAGTATAGACCCAATGGATGCTTTTAGGCCTTTTAGGAACCTCGCGGCCTTCTCTTCAGCTGTCCTCATATGCCTTGGGGAAAAATAGAACAAACTCTCGAATTGTTGTTGGTACTCAAGGACAGTCTTACCTCCTTGAGTTAAGGCCATGAACTCAGTCTCCTTGCGATCTCTGAAGCTGCGTAGATAATGGTTGTCCAAGAACAACTCCTTGAACTGTTCCCAAGTGGGTTCTGGATGGGCAGCCATCAATATGGACTTGGAGGCTTGCCACCAAGAATTAGCCTCTTTCTTGAGTTGCAACCCAGCACAAATGAGTTTCTGTGCCTCCGTGCACTTGAGCACCTCAAATATTTTCTCTAGTTCCTGGATCCATTGGTCCGGTTCTAGAGGATCACTCCCCACCTTAGAGAATACAGGTGGTAAGTTCCTCTTGAATGACTCCACTACCCTTGACGTATTATTCATCGCCGGGAAGTTAGAAGCATAAGCAGGATAGTAGGAGTATGGAGGAGGCATCCCATACTGAGGAACACTGAATGGTGGGATTGGAGGTGTACCCCCCACTTGTGGTCCAGTTCCCGACCCTACAGGCGGGTCCTATGGAGTGAGTACCCGGGGAGGTTGACCCGATTGAGAAAGGTCCAGTTGTTGCTGAATAGCAGTCATAAATGCTTGCTGTTGCTGAAGTATTTGTTGCTGAAAAGCCTGTTGTGACTGCTGAATTATAGTAGCAACATCTCCCGGTGTAATGACCGGTGGAGGGTCCGGGAGTGTAGTCATAGGTGGGTCCCCATGTGCCCCACCCTGACCAAGGGTCTCTGGAGGTAGTGGTGGTGAGGTTTACCTCACAGAGCGGGACCTCCTAGGATTTTATGGTCGACTGACCGGACGAGGACCACGTGAGGTACCTCGGGCATTACTACCGGATCTAGTACGTACCATCGTATCCCTATGCCTGGAACATATCACACACCATATTGGTTAAACACCGTGGAATTGATTTCGGCACACAATTTTATGCCATCACATAAGGTGTTGTAGTGTATGATAGCCTGCAATTTACCGCAACTTAATTCCAAGATACAGGGCCAATGCCCCAACAGGTGTGTCAATGGTCCCACTTGACCATAACACATTAATATAGGAATAATATCAATAATAAGAATCAATATAATCATGCTAGGAGGAGAGAAGAAAAAAAAATCTTCAAAATTTTCCCAATTTTCACAACCGGTGGGCTGCACCGGCGGGTAGGGGCCCGCCGGTCGGGCCTGTCGGTCCTACCCGAGTAAAAACACGAACAGGGCCCTACAGACCCTGTTCTGTCTTGTCTCTTCCCCAACTCCTTTCTCTCTCCCTCTCTTCCTTGGGCGTTCTTGGAGGTCTCCTCGGCGCTTCTACTCGCGACTCTACTCATCAACTCGGCGCTTTTGAGAAGATTCAACTCTCTCATTTCTAAGTAAGTTTTCCTTCTCCTCATTCCCAGAATTTTCACTTGGGGGGTAAATCCATGTATAGGCTTTAATCTAGGCTTTCTTTCCATATTTATCTCCATAGAATAGTATTGCCATGTGATTGTGATGTTTCTACTATGGTCGTTTGTAGTTTATTAGGATTTTATCTCTTCATTTGGAGAAAAACCCCAAATCGTGCCCTAGGTTTCCAAATTTTGAGGATTTCTTCAATTCTCGCTCTTTTCCTCCAATTAACGATGCATTTGTGATGCATTATACTTGATTTGTGCTTAACATGCTATAGAACTTGTGGAATGTCTCTTTTTCTTGGAATCCCCATGTCTTCCCATGAAAACCCCTCTTTTGCATTGGTTTCCTTGATCTTCATCACATACTTGTATTCGTGGACCTCCATAGTCTATTTGGGTATGTTTTTTGTACTTCCACGATCCCGCTACCCATGCATTTCATCTTAGACCTCCGATTTCAAGTTGTACTCCATTGTGTTTGAATTTGCGCATTGGAATCGAATCCCCTCATGTTAAATATGCTCTTTGTTGTCATTTTGCTGTTTTATCATGTATCCCCGCTTTGTCACCTACAGTGCATCATATCCATAGGCTCCCTATCATTTCTAGCTCGTCGCCGTTTCCATTTTGCAAGAATTTGGGTTTTGGGTTTTCCCTTTTACTGTTGTCATTTTCCTTTCTTTACTCACCCTACTTTCTTTTCTTCTTACCAGGATGTCATCTCGCACCGGCAAAGGACCCTCTTCCTCTGGCGTTCGACGTAAGACTACCGCTTCTAAGCGGAAAAGAGTGTGGAAACCAGCTCTTCAGCCCCCCGCACAGGGAGACTCGGACCTGCTTGGTCTGACCCTACAGACTATGATGAGGAGCTCTTCCTTAGCGCAGAGGCAGCAGTCAACTGGCTGATTTTCTTGAAGAGGTTGGTGATGATGGAGAAGACCGTGGTAGTCGACGACTTCCACAAGGCTCGGCTTCAGGAGAGGTTCTCAGCACTGGGCTGGGAGTCTATCCTCCACGTAGACCATCCATACTACGAGCAGCTAGTCCGCTGGTTCTACTGCAACTTGGAGGTGTCTTATCCATACGGGGAGTTCACCATAGGTAGCTTGGTGAAGGGGGTAGACATCCAGCTGACGGTGGATACCTTGGCCAGCATCCTGGGCATATCGGCAGCTGGGCACCGATACTACAGTCCTCCCAGGAGTAAGTGTCACACCCCGTTCACCCTGAACCGGAGCGGTGACCGAGTTAACACCGGTTAACCCAAACCTGCCAGGATCATCAGATACTGTATTCCACCACAGCATACACACACTAACATCAATTCATCAGATCAGCGGAAGACTAAGTTTTACCTGTAAATAATTCCCGTATACTTGATACCCAAATGGTGATACAATAATTATATACATTTGGGCCCGAAGGCATGATATATACACAAAAAGAATAAAATTCAAATATCAAGTATATACAGGAATTCATCAAAAATCATCTGAGTACACAGCTCGGCTCGGTATCAAGGCTGGAGCTCAGCTCGGCATCAAGGGTTGTGCCCAGCTCGGCATCACATAGAAGAGCTCGGCTCGGCCTCGGTAGTGGAGCTCAGCACGGCCTCCAAGGGAGAGCTCAGCTCGTCCTCAGAACTGCTGTCCCGCAGCACAGCTCTCACACGAGCAGTCTACGCCGTGCTCAAACTCCTCAGGGGTCCACCAGTCCTCTTCAGGAAACTCGACTGTGGGACCCGCCCCATGCTCCTCAGATGCATGACCTGCAAAATCATCTAAAAAGGGGGTGTACACGTGGAATGAGCTCACTAGCTCAGTAAGTAGAGAGGTGGACCACACACAACAGTCCACACATCACAACACATCATATGCACTACATGTCATGCAATTCATTTTTAATTCACATACACCTAATCAACATTACTAAGTCTTTGGTTTTAGTGCTACTACAACCACAGTGCGCGTATACTCCGGGTACGAGCCGCGAACTCCCTCCCGCGATACGCCCATAAGGCTGTTGGAGAAGGCCCACCGTGAGTACTCGGAAAAATAAAGACAATGCCGTCCACCGGCTCTCAACAGAAATGTAAATAAATTAAATGACAGTGCTGACTCCAGCAATTTAAAAGCAGTACGATTGGCCCTCGTGAAATACCACCGGGGTTGCCGACTGTCCTACATGACTCGCCGGGCGTAATGCCTAACCGCCACAGTGTCCGACAACCGCGACCCCTGCTTCCCTCCAAATGGCAACCCAACACCTTAACCCCTGTTGGGAAGGGTCGTAGCACGGGATGGTGAGAATCCTAATACCGCATGCTCCTATATGACAGTACGACTGCATAGTGCCTCTGTGTCCCATACCACGGGCCACCAATGCATTCGTTTCCAAGCCGACCACGGCATCTAGTCTATCAATGCATTATGCTCCATGATGCCCACATTCAACATATAACATCTCATTTAATTTGCAATTGAAAGTAAACATAGCATATATGCACATCAATGAGTGGAATGACTAATCTATATAGCATATTCATGATGACATGACTAAATTAGATATAGTTATATGAATGCCAAACAAATGCCTTGAAACAAGGCCAAACGTCCTCTCTCCACTTACTTGTAGCGTACAAGGATTCCCGCTCGGTACGGGTGAGATCCAACGTCAAAATCATGTTCAGAACGTCGAAAGAAGGTCACACATCCGATTTGGGTTCGATCGGACATAAGGATCACATTCTGGGCCAAACAGGTGGGTAAGACAGGTGGGCTGTCTACCCGCCGGTTATACCCACCGGTTATGACCGGCGGGTACCCAGGTGGGTACCCGCTGGGTACCCGCCGGTTATACCCGCCGGTTATACCCGTCGGTTTGGCCAAGGACCTCTGTCTTCTCAGGTGGGTACCTCTCAGGCGGGTAGGTACCCGCCGGTTGTACCCACCGGTTTTGGCGGGAATGACTCTGTCTCTTCTCCATTTTCTCCATCCTTTGGGGAATCAAATGGGGCTTTCCCCCACCCATTCTTCACACCTTTGAAGTCCTATAGGATGGTTCTAACCTAGATCTAGGTTAGATTCAAGTGAGGGAAACCATCTTACCTTCTTTGCCCAAAAATGACTTCAAACCCTTCAAATCACTTCCAACTCACAATGCTCCTTCTACCTTGTCAATATCTCTTCAAATCCTTCAAGATCAACACATAAATCATCTATTAAACCTTAGATTCATCATTTCAAAGGGTATTTACAAGATCTCAAGAAACCATACTCAAATCAAGGGTTTAAAGCTTGGGTATGGTGAACGTTCATAAAACCCAACTTTTCTTACCTCCAACTGTAGATCTAGAGTTGAAGATTACTCTCCCGGCACCGGAATGGCAAGATCGAGCTTCGGCGCCACTGAAATCCTTCCTTTCTTCCTCTTCCTTCCTTCTTCCCTTTCCTTTCTCTCACCTCTTTACTTTTCTCACCAAACGTACGAGGGTAATAAATGGAAAGAAAAGAAATCATAAAGCTTTATATACTATTCCTACTTAAGTGAATAGTGTTGGATGGGTCACTCAGGTGGGTAGGTGTACCCACCTGTTATACCCGCCTGAGAGCCAAAACTTGGGATTTTGACCGGGTTCGGACCTCGGCGCGAACCCCACCCCAGGCATACGATGTAGCATACGTATATACCTTAAAATACAGATATAATACCTGTTTTATCCGTACATAGCCTTATGGTAGGTGCACGTACACGGTTTGGGCACTCCCGTCTCTTCTGGCACTGGCTCGGACTTGTCGGGCCAGCCGGTGTTTAAGGTCACCCGTGCCATCATAGCCCATAAGGAACCCGCTCTAATATCCTCTGGCTCGGTTCCTGCATGGTTAAACCGGTTCAAATCGCGAAATCAGACCGGGTTTAAGAAGCGAGATATTACATTACCCCACCTTCTGAAAAATTTCGTCCTCGAAATTACGTACCTGGTTGATCAAAAAGATGAGGGTACTTGGCTCGCATTTCTTCTTCTACCTCCCAAGATGCTTCTTCAAGTGAATGATCAGCCCATCGCACCTTTACATAGGAAATGGAGCGGTTGCGAAGGGTTTTCACCTTCCGGTCCAAAATTTCAGCTGGCTGTTCTGTGTAGGTCATATCAGCTTCTAGGTACTCTGGTTCTACAGGTAGTACATGAGATGGATCATGCATATACTTCTTCAACACGTGGAATACATTGTGAACATCCCCAAGCGAAGGTGGCAGAGCAAGCATGTAGGCTACTGAGCCAACCCGGGATAAGATCTCAAATGGTCCCATGTATCTTGGGCTCAACTTCCCTTTTCTGTGGAACCTTTGCAAACCTTTAGTAGGAGAGATCTTGAGAAATACCTTTTCTCCTGGCTGAAATTCAATCTCCTTCCTGCAGGTGTCCGCATAGCTCTTTTGACGGGATTGAGCTGCTTTAATCCGTTCTCTAATGACGTCGACTTTGTCACAAGTCATCTGTATCATATCAGGTCCTAACATTCGACGTTCACCTACCTCATCCCAATACAAAGGAGTTCTGCACTTCCTGCCATATAATGCCTCATACGGAGCCATTCCGATTGTAGCTTGGTAACTGTTATTATATGCAAACTCCATGAGAGGTATATATTCTTCCCAACTGCCACTCATCTCCATTGCACATGCCCTGAGCATGTCTTCTAATATCTGTATGGTTCGCTCCGACTGACCATCCGTCTGTGGGTGAAAAGCTGTACTCAAATTCAGCTGGGATCCCAAGGCACGCTGTAAGCTTTTCCAAAATCTGGAAGTGAACCTTGGGTCCCTATCTGAAACAATGCTCACTGGCACTCCATGTAAGCGCACTATGTTATCCATGTAAAGTTGTGCTAGTTTGGTCATGGAGAACTTGGTCTTGATAGGAATGAAATGAGCAGTCTTGGTAAGCCGATCCACAATCACCCATATCGCATCCATCCCCTTAGGTGTACTTGGTAGTCCGGTGACGAAGTCCATTGTAATCCTTTCCCACTTCCATTCTGGTACTGGGAGTGGCTGAAGGGTACCATAAGGTCGATGTCTCTCAGCTTTCACCTTCTGGCAGGTAAGACAAGTCGCCACATACAAAGCTATGGTGACTTTCATGTTTGGCCACCAGTAACTTTGTTTGAGGTCTTTGTACATTTTGGTACTTCCTGGGTGAAGTGAGTACTCGGAGCTATGTGCTTCTCTCACTATCTTATCTTGTATATCCAAATCATCGGGTACACACAATCTGTCTCGAAACATCAATGCCCCATCACTGGCTAAGGTAAAATCTGGGTCGTTCATTGTTTGGTCTTGAACCTGAACTCTAATCCGCTGCAATTCAGGATCCAAAGGTTGCTTCATTATCACCTCTTGCCTGATTGCCGGATGCACCTGTAGAGCCGATAAGGATACCGTCAACCATTTAAGGTTCTCCGATTGAGGTTCAAGCTCTAAGGTTGCCCCTTCATACAAGAGGGTTTCGTCCATTAGCATCGCCTCTTGCACAAGTGGTGAGCTGACTGCTAAGTATGAGAGCGACACAGTCTGTGTCTTCCGACTCAATGCATCTGCCACTACATTAGCCTTGCCGGGATGATACTGAATATCGCAGTCATAATCTTTCATGAGTTCAAGCCATCTTCTCTGTCTCATATTCAAATCCTTCTGGGTGAAGAAGTATTTCAGGCTTTTGTGGTCACTGTATATTTCACACTTCTCCCCATACAAATAATGCCGCCAGATCTTAAGGGCAAAAATGACTGCAGCTAGTTCCAAGTCATGAGTGGGGTAGTTCTTCTCATATTCCTTTAGTTGTCGGGATGCATACGCTATTACCTTACCCCGTTGCATGAGAACACAACCCAAACCAACTTTGGAAGCATCGGTATAGACTGTCATTCCACCTGTGCCCTCAGGAATAGTCAGTACAGGGGTAGTCACCAACCTTTCTTTCAATTCTTGGAAGCTCTTCTCACATTCCTCTGCCCAGTCGAATTTCACACCCTTTTTAGTCAACTTGGTCATTGGTGCTGAGATCCGAGCAAAATTCTCGATGAAACGCCGGTAATATCCAGCCAAACCCAAGAAGCTTCTAATTTCAGTAACATTCTTGGGGCTTTCCCATTCCACTACTGCTTTCACCTTAGCAGGATCTACTTCGATTCCGGCTTTAGACACTACGTGCCCCAGGAATCCAACTTGTTCAAGCCAGAATTCACACTTGCTGTACTTGGCAAACAACTGTTGATCTCTGAACCTCTGTAACACCATTCTCAAGTGTTGAGTGTGCTCCTCCTCTGTCTTGGAGTAGATCAAGATATCGTCAATAAAAACAATTACCCATTTGTCGAGCACATCCTGAAATACTCGATTCATTAGATCCATAAATGCTGCAGGTGCATTGGTTAACCCAAAGGACAACACTAAGAACTCATAATGGCCGTATCGAGTCCTAAATGCTGTTTTGGGTATATCACTACTCTTTATCTTGAGCTGATAATAGCCGGACCGAAGGTCTATCTTCGAAAATACCCTGGCTCCTTGCAACTGATCAAATAAATCATCAATGCGTGGCAATGGATACTGGTTCTTAATAGTTAGCTTATTTAACTCCCGGTAATCTATGCACATACGCAAACTACCATCCTTTTTCTTGACAAACAGCACCGGGGCACCCCAAGGTGAAACACTTGGGCGAATAAACCCCTTTTCCAATAGTTCCTGCAACTGCATCTGCAACTCCTTCAATTCAGCTGGTGCCATCCTGTATGGAGCCTTAGATACTGGAGCTGCTCCAGGAGTCAAGTCTATGGCAAACTCCAACTCCCTATCAGGTGGTAAATGCATCAAATCATCTGGGAAAACATCAGGAAACTCTTTAACCACCTTTACTTCTTCTAGAGGTGTAACTCTTGCATCAACATCGAGTACCGAGGCTATGAAACCCTGACATCCACTTTCTAGCAATTTTACCGCTTGAAGAGCGGAGACAAGGACCTTTCTCACCCTTTTCATTGTATCTGCTCGGTATACCCACTCTTTCCCTTCATCATCTGTTACCTTAATCAACCTTTCCGCACAGATCACATTAGCTCGATGAGCCGACAACCAATCCATACCCAAAATAACATCAAAATTCTGCATATTGAATTTAATGAGTTGTGCTTCAAAGTTCTTCCCACTAATCTCCACTGGGCACGGCCCATACACTTCCTTCAACTGTGCAAGTAGGCATACTAACAATCATTCCATGGTCTAGGATCCTGGGTGACAGCCCAAGTTTCCCTACAAATCTCTTAGATGCGAATGAATGAGTAGCTCCTGAATCAAATAAAACATAGGCTGGTATGCCCGATATGGGTAGGATACCTAGTATAACAATGTATATAATTTCAGCAGGTCATCAATATTAATCATAATGAACTTCTTAATTTAAAATGTACCTGCTACAACTTCTGTACTAGCCTCAGCTTCCTCGGCTGATAGGGCATACATCCTTCCCTGCGGTTGACCGCCTCGAGGTAAGGGAGGTCGGTACGCAGAGGGCTGACTGGAGGGCAAGGCTGGTCGGGCCCGACAGTCTTTCGCATAATGCCCATAGGAATGGCAGTTGAAGCAACGAATCTGAGACGTCGGAACTGGAGCGGGGCCCCTCTGCACTTGACCCGTTGCAGATGGAGGTCGAGGTGGCCTTGGAGCTGTAGGTGCCACACTAGAGTTCGGGCGAAAAGAGGTAGAATCCGAACCACCAACTGGCCTAGGAGGGTAGCCAGGTGGCCTATAGGGCTGCCTATACATAGGCCCAGAACTGTATGATCCGCGGTATGCTTTGGAGGAATTTCCCACATCTGGGAATGGATTTGTTCTCTTCCACAGTCCAGGAGTGAGGGACTGTTCACCCTTTCTGCTTATCTTCCATTGTTTTGGCCTTCTGTACAATCTGGCCATATTCGGTCAAATCCAAGACTTCAAGCACAGACCCAATAGATGCTTTTAGGCCTTTTAGGAACCTTGCTGCCTTCTCTTCAGCTGTCCGCATATGCCTTGGGGCAAAATGGAACAAACTCTCGAACTGCTGTTGATACTCAAGGACAGTCTTACCTCCTTGAGTTAAGGCCATGAACTCAGTCTCCTTTCGGTCTCTGAAATTGTGCGGATAATGGTTGTCCAAGAACAACTCCTTGAACTGCTCCCAAGTAGGTTCTGGATGAGCAGACATCAATATAGGCTTGGAGGCTTGCCACCAAGAATTTGCCTCTTTCTTGAGTTGCAACCCAGCACAAATAAGTTTCTGGGCATCCGTGCACTCAAGCACCTCAAATATCTTCTCTAATTCTTGGATCCATTGATCCGGTTCCAGAGGATCACTCCCCACCTTAGAGAAGACCGGTGGTAAGTTCCTCTTGAATGACTCCACTACCCTTGACGTATTACTCGTCGCCGGGAAGTTAGGAGCATAGACAGGATAGTAGGGGTATGGAGGAGGCATCCCATGCTGAGGAACACCGAATGGTGGGATTGGAGGTGTACCCACCACTTGTGGTCCCGTTCCCGACCCTACAGGTGGGTCCTGCGGAGTGAGTACCCGGGGAGGTTGACCCGGTTGAGAAAAATCCAACTGTTGCTGGATGGCAGTCATAAATGCTTGCTGTTGCTGAAGCATTTGTTGCTGGAAAGCTTGTTGGGACTGCTGGATTATTGTAGCAACATCTCCCGGTGTAATGACCGGTGGAGGGTCCGGGAGTGCAGTCATAGGTGGGTCCCCATGTGCCCCACCCTGACCAAGGGTCTCTTGAGGTAGTGGAGGTGAGGTATGCCCCACAGAACGGGACCCCCTAGGATTTTGGGGTCGACCGACCCGACGAGGACCCCGCGAGGTACCTCGGGCATTACTACCGGATCTAGTACGTACCATCGTATCCCTGTACCTGGAACACATCACGCACCATATTGATTAAACACCATAGAGTTGATTTAGGCACACAGTCATATGCCATTACATGAGGTGTTGTAGTGCATGATAGCCTGTAAATAATCATAGCTCAAATCCGAGATACAGGCAAAGTGCACAGCATACATGCCAATGGTCCCACTTGACCATAGCATATTAATCATAGGAATAATATCAATAGTGAAAACCAATGTAATCATGCTAGGAGGTGAGAAGGGAAACAAGGAAAGAAGAGAAATTTTCAAAATTTTCAAAATGTTCCCACTGTCATAACCGGTGGGATGAACCGGCGGGTAGGAGCCCGCCGGTTATACCCGTCGGTCTTCACTGCCCTAACCGGTGGGTGGCACCGGCGGGTAGGAGCCTGCCGGTTATACCCGCCGGTTGTGCCCGAGTTAAAACACGAACAGGGCCAGTAGGGCCCTGTTCAGTCTTGTCTCTTTCCCCATTCCCTTTCTCTCTCTTCCTTTCTCTTTTGGCCGATCTTGGAGGTCTCCTTGGCGCTTCTACTCGCGAGTCCACTCACCTACTCGTCACTTTTAGAGGAGAGTCAACTCATCTTCATTCAAGTAAGTTTCTTCTTCTTCTCTTTTTCCAGAATTTCCATTTGGGTGAAATGTATGAATAGGGTTTACTTTCTAGGCTTTCTTTCCCTATTTTTCACCATAGAATAGTCTTTCCATGTGTTTATGATGGTTCTACTGTAGTCATTCGTAGTTTATAGGAATTTGTTTCTTCATTTGGGGAAAAACCCCAATTTGTGCCCTAGGTTTCCAAATTTTGGGGTTTCTTAAATTTTTGATCCTTTTCTCCAATTGATGATTCCATTGTGATGCATTTCACTTGTTTTGTGCTTCATATGCTTTAATTTGCATAGATTATCCATTGTGCTTGGAATCCCCATGTATTTTCATGAAAATCCCTATTTTGACATTGGTTTCCTTGATTTTTCTTCCATGCTTGTATTCGTAGAACTCCATAGTCTAATTGGGTATGTTCTTGCACTTTCATGATCCCGTTACTACGGCATTTGGCTCTAGACCTAGGGTTTCAAGCTATTCTCCATTATGTTCAAATTTGCACAATGGGCTTGAATTCCCTCATTTTATTTATGCTTATTGCTTTTGCTGTCATCCTACTGTTTTGGCATGTTTGTATGCGTTGTCAACTACCGTGCTTCATGTCATAGGTTTCCTGTCGTTCCTAGATTGTCGCCGTTCCGTTTTGCATAAACTGGGTTTTGGGTTCCCCTTTTTAATGCTGTTGTCTTTTTCTTGCTGTACTAATCCCTACTTCCTTTTCTTATTGCCAGGATGTCGTCACGCACCGGCAAAGGACCATCTTCCTCTGGCGTTCGACGCAAGACCACCGCTTCTAAGCGGAAGAGTGCGGAGACTAGCTCTTCAGCTCCTCGCACAGGAAGACCTGCAC
Organism: Macadamia integrifolia; assembly: GCF_013358625.1. Classification (NCBI taxonomy): domain Eukaryota; kingdom Viridiplantae; phylum Streptophyta; class Magnoliopsida; order Proteales; family Proteaceae; genus Macadamia; species Macadamia integrifolia. The sequence continues at coordinate 41,874,608 of NC_056565.1, forward strand.
CTGCCCAGTCTGACCCTACAGACTATGATGAGGAGCACTTCCTCAGTGCAGAGGCCGCAGCCAACTGGCCCAACTTCCTGAAGGGGTCAGTGTTGATGGAGAAGACCGTGGTAGTCGAGGACTTCCACAAGGCTAGGCTTCAGGAGAGGTTCTCAGCATTGGGCTGGGACTCTATTCTTCACATGGACCGACCATGCTACGAGCAGCTCGTTCGTCGGTTCTACTGTAACTTGGAGGTGTCATATCCGTACGGGGAGTTCACCATCAGCAGCTTGGTGAAGGGAGTGGATATCCAGCTGACGGTAGGCACCTTGGCCAGTATCTTGGGTATATTGGCGGCGGGACACCGATACTACAGTCCCCCCAGGGGTAGGCCTCAGGGACCGTTCATGAGCATGGAGACACCGGACTTCATCTACGAGACCATCTGCGGCAGCAGCAGTCGACCGGAGTCCGAGACATCCTTCTATCCTGAGGTTCGCCTATTCGCCCGGTTGATCCAGTTCAACCTGCTCCCCAGAGGAGGTCATCGGAACCAGGTGGGTTTCATGGCGGCTTTTATTGCCTTCTGTATCTTCACAGCCGCAGAGGGAGGCGGCGAGCACTTGTGCCTCCCCTATATCATTCTCAGAACGATGGAGCACCACACTTCCCACCCAGAGGATGGAGGACTCCCTTACGGCAGGATCCTCACTAGGATCTTCGAGTTCTTCGGGGTGGATCTGAGCGGAGAGGAGGGGAAGACTCCGGCTGATAGGTTCGACCGGAGAAACCTCTTGAAGATGGGTCTTCAGACTCTCATGGATTCACCTCCTAGATCAGGAGCTCAGAGAAGTAGGGGTAGGAGGGCTACCCCTATGGAGGATGTCCTCATGGAGGAGGAGTCCAGCGAGGAGGATGAGGACTACGTTCCTCAGGACGAGGAGGAGGATCTGATGGGAGGTGGCATCCCTGAGGAGGTGCCTTAGGAGTCGAGAGGTCCTGGCCCTAGTTCTTTCAGAGCTGCAGCCTACAGCCCCACCACCTGGGAGTGGTGCCTACGACTACGAGGGCCAGACAGCCTCCATGCGGGCCTTACAGGATGGCCAGGTTCAGATACTGAGGCGGCTGGACGAGATTGTCTCCAGGCAGGCCACCTTGGAGGAGTCCTTCCTTAGGCTGGGTCAGGACTTGGACACCAGGGCCAACGCTATCTCAGCAGACTATGGCCGGCTTCGGAGGGAGGTGCGGCTGGTGAACGCGAGGTTCGATTATTACGATCACCGCTTCGACGTCAACTCCCGGCCTCCGGCAAACGTGGTGATCATCGACGACGATGACGACGACTAGTGAGGGCTTGGCTCACCCACACTAGCTGTTCATCCATTTTCTCTTTTTGTAAACATTGTATATTTATTCATTTGTTCTCCCTTCCTTGTATTTGCAATGTAACTGGATTCATTTATGGAATAAAATACCTTTGAATAGTGGATTATTTTGTGGGGTTTTCATATGTGGAGTACCTGTGTGGTTTTGTGGTTATGTGATTTTTCTTCTATCTGTGCTCTTTGTTATATTATTATCTGTTGTTTATCAGGTGTTTGTGTAAAATTTTTGGAAATCCCTTTTTACGCCGTTATGCTACCGAAATTTCGTCAAAATAGTACTTTATAGGTTATAGTTCCAATCTAATTACCTTTTATCTACACTCACGCATGCCATGAATGCAACTTATAATATAACCTCATTTTATACTTTCTTTCTTTGACTTTTAATCTTTAAGCTTTTATCTTTACCCAACCCCATTTTCCTATTATAGAGTCTACGGAATTCTAATGGTATGCTGTGAGTGGAGCAGAGCATCACGCTCTGATACCACCGTTTGTCACACCCCGTTCACCCTGAACCGGAGCGGTGACCGAGTTAACACCGGTTAACCCAAACCTGCCAGGATCATCAGATACTGTATTCCACCACAGCATACACACACTAACATCAGTTCATCAGATCAGCGGAAGACTAAGTTTTACCTGTGAATAAATCCCATATACTTGATATCCGAATGGTGATACAATAATTATATACATTTGGGCCCGAAGGCATGATATATACACAAAAAGAATAAAATTCAAATATCAAGTATATACAGGAATTCATCAAAAATCATCTGAGTACACAGCTCGGCTCGGTATCAAGGCTGGAGCTCAGCTCGGCATCAAGGGTTGTGCCCAGCTCGGCATCACATAGAAGAGCTCGGCTCGGCCTCGGTAGTGGAGCTCAGCACGGCCTCCAAGGGAGAGCTCAGCTCGTCCTCAGAACTGCTGTCCCGCAGCATAGCTCTCACATGCGCAGTCTACGCCGTGCTCAAACTCCTCAGGGGTCCACCAGTCCTCTTCAGGAAACTCGACTGTGGGACCCACCCCATGCTCCTCAGATGCATGACCTGCAAAATCATCTAAAAAGGGGTGTACACGTGGAATGAGCTCACTAGCTCAGTAAGTAGAGAGGTGGACCACACACAACAGTCCACACATCACAACACATCATATGCACTACATGTCATGCAAATCATTTTAGATCACATACACCTAATCAACATTACTAAGTCTTTGGTTTTAGTGCTACTACAACCACAGTGCGCGTATACTCCGGGTACGAGCCGCGAACTCCCTCCCGCGATACGCCCATAGGGCTGTTGGAGAAGGCCCACCGTGAGTACTCGGAAAAATAAAGACAATGCCGTCCACCGGCTCTCAACAGAAATGTAAATGACTGAAAATAAAGGTGCTGACTCCAGCAATTTAAAAGCAGTACGATTGGCCCTCTTGAATGTACCACCGGGGTTGCCGACTGTCCTACATGACTCGTCGGGAGTAATGCCTAACCGCCACAGTGTCCGACAACCGCGACCCCTGCTTCCCCCCAAATGGCAACCCAACACCTTAACCCCTGTTGGGAAGGGTCGTAGCACGGGATGGTGAAAGTCCTAATACCGCATGCTCCTATATGACAATAGTACGACTGCATAGTGCCTCCGTGTCCCATACCACGGGCCACCAATGCATTCGTTTCCAAGCCGACCACGGCATCTAGTCTATCAATGCATTATGCTCCATGATGCCCACATTCAACATATAACATCTCATTTAATTTGCAATTGAAAGTAAACATAGCATATATGCGCATCAATGTGTGGAATGACTAATCTATATAGCATATTCATGATGACATGACTAGATTAGATATAGTTATACGAATGCCAAACAAATGCCTTGAAACAAGGCCAAACGTCCTCTCTCCACTTACTTGTAGCGTACAAGGATTCCCGCTCGGTACGGGTGAGATCCGGAGCGAATCGGGTAGGATTTGGTGAACCTAACATAATGGAGCGGGGTTAGTACTTCACCATTTTAGAATCAAAATTAATGAAATCCGATGTCAAAATCGTGTTTAGAAAGTCGAAAGAAGGTCACACGTCCGATTTGGGTTCGATCGGACCTAAGGATCACCTTCGGGGCCAAACAGGTGGGTAAGAAAGGTGGGCTGTCTACCCACCGGTTATACCCACCGGTTATGACCGGCGGGTACGTACCCGCCGGTTATACCCGCCGGTTGTACCCGCCGGTTTGGCCAGGGACCTCTGCCTTCTCAGGTGGGTACCTCTCAGGCGGGTAGGTACCCGCCGGTTGTACCCACCGGTTTTGGCGGGAATGACTCTGTCTCTTCTCCATTTTCTCCATCCTTTGGGGAATCAAATGGGGCTTTCCCCCACCCATTCTTCACACCTTTGAAGTCCTATAGGATGGTTCTAACCTAGATCTAGGTTAGATTCAAGTGAGGGAAACCATCTTACCTTCTTTGCCCAAAAATGACTTCAAACCCTTCAAATCACTTCCCACTCACAATGCTTCTTCTACCTTGTCAATATCTCTTCAAATCCTTCAAGATCAACACATAAATCATCTATTAAACCTTAGATTCATCATTTCAAAGGGTATTTACAAGATCTCAAGCAACCATACTCGAATCAAGGGTTTAAAGCTTGGGTATGGTGAACGTTCATAAAACCCAACCTTTCTTACCTCCAACTGTAGATCTAGAGTTGAAGATTACTCTCCCGGCACCGGAATGGCAAGATCGAGCTTCGGCGCCACTGAAATCCTTCCTTTCTTCCTCTTCCTTTCTTCTTCCCTTTCTTTTCTCTCTCCTCTTTACTTTTCTCACCAAACGTACGAGGGTAATAAATGGAAAGAAAAGAAATCATAAAGCTTTATATACTATTCCTATTTAAGTGAATAGTGTCGGATGGGTCACTCAGGTGGGTGGGTGTACCCACCTGTTATACCCGCCTGAGAGCCAAAACTTGGGATTTTGACCGGGTTCGGACCTCAGCTCGAACCCCACCCCAGGCATATGATGTAGCATACGTATATACCTTAAAATACGGATATAATACCTGTTTTATCCGTACATAGCCTTATGGTAGGTGCACGTACACGGTTTGGGCACTCCCGTCTCTTTTGGCACTGGCTCGGACTTGTCGGGCCAGCTGATGTTTAAGGTCACCCGTGCCATCATAGCCCATAAGGAGCCCGCTCTAATATCCTCTAGCTCGGTTCCTGCATGGTTAAACCGGCTCAATCGTGAAATCAGACCGGGTTTAAGAAGCGGGATATTACAGTAAGCCTCTGGGACCATTCATGAGCTTGGAGACGTCGGACTTCATCTACGAGACCATCTGCGGTAGCAGCACCCGTCCAGAGTTCGAGACGTCCTTCTACCCCGAGGTTCGCTTATTTGCCCGGTTGGTCCAGTTCAACCTGCTCCTCAGAGGAGGTTATCGGAACCAGGTGGGTTTCATGGTGGCCTTCATCACGTACTGCATCTACACGGCCGCAGAGGGAGGTGTCAAGCACTTGTGCCTTCCGTACATCATTCTCAGGACGATGGAGCACCACACTTCCCACCCTGAGGATGGAGGATTCCCTTATGGCAGGATCCTCACTAGGATCTTCGAGTTCTTCGAGGTGAACCTGAGCGGCGAGGAGGGGAAGGATCTGGCTGATAGGTTCGACAGGAGTAACCTCCTGAGGATGGGTCTCCATACCCTCATGGATACACCTCCGAGAGCAGGAGCTCATAGAGGTAAGGGTAGGAGGGATGCCCCTATGGAGGATATCCACATGGAGGAGGAGTCCAGCGAAGAGGATGAGGACTACGTTTCTCAGGACGAGGAGGATGATCCGGTGGGTGATGGCATCCCTAAGGAGGCACCTCAGGAGTCGAGAGGCCCCGATCCTAGTTCCTCCAGAGCTGCAGCCTCACCGCATAGAGCCCCACCACCTGGGAGTGGTGCATACGACTTCGAGGGCATGATGTCCACCATGCGGGCCTTGCAGGATGGCCAAGTTCAGTTACTGAGACGGCTGGACGAGAGTGCCTCCAGGGAGGAACGCATCCTGGAGAGGCAGGCCACTTTGGAGCACTCCTTTCTCCAGCTGGGCCAGGACTTGGGCACCACGGCTAACGCCATGTCCGTAGATTTTGGCCGACTACGGAGGGCGATACGGCTGGTGAACGCGAGGTTTGACTATTACGACCACCGCCTCGACGTCAACTCTAGGCCTCCGGCGAACGTGGTGATCATTGATGATGACGACGATGACCAGTGAGGCTTAGCTCGCCCACACCAGCTGTTTATCTATTTTTCCTTTTTGTAGACCTTGTTGTATATTTCATTTCTTCTCATTCCTTGTATTCGTACTGTAACTGGACTCATTTATGGAATAATATCTTTTGATAGTGATTTTTTTTTCTCTTTGTTGCATTTATTTGTTAAGTTCTTGTGTAGTTTGGTTGCGATGGTTCTTGTTACTTTTTATCTTTGTCGTATTGAATATGTTGTTTATCAGGTGTTGTGTGTAAAATTTTTGGAAATCCCATTTTACGCCGTTATGCTGTCAAAATTTTATCAAACTAGTACGCGATAGGTTATATCACCAACTTAATTACCTTTTATCTACACTCACGTATGCCATGAATGCAATCCCTAAATGTAACTCTTTTTATACTTTCTTTCTTTGGCTTTTAACTCCTTAAAGCTTTTACATTAACCCAACCCCATTTCCCTATTATAGAGTCTACGGGATTCTAATGGTATGCTGTGAGTGGAGCAGAGCATCACGCTCTGATACCACCGTTTGTCACACCCTGTTCACACTGAACCGGGCCAGTGACCGGGTTAACTCCGGTTAACCCAAACCTGCCAGGATCATCTGATACTGTATTCCACCACAGCATACACACAACTAATAAAAGCTCATCAGATCAGCGGAAGACTAAGTTTTACCTGTGAATAATCCCATAATACTTGATACCCGAATTGTGATACAATAGTTATATTGTGGGCCCGAAGGCATGATATTTACACAATAAAAGTACAATTCACATATCAAGTACATAAAGGAAACCATCAAAATAATAAGAGTACACAGCTCGGCTCGGCATCAAAGGCTAGAGCTCAGCTCGGCATCAAGGGTTGAGCCCAGCTCGACATCATATGGTAGAGCTCAGCTCGGCCTCAGAAGTGGAGCTCAGCTCGGCATCAGAACTGCGGTCCTTCAGCACAACTCTTGCATGAGCAGTCAATGCCGTGTTCTAACTCCTCAGGGGTCCACCAGTCCTCTTCGGGGAACTCGACTGTGGGACCCACCCCGTGCTCTTTAGATGTATGACCTGCAAAATCATCTAAAAAGAGGTGCACACGTGGGATGATCTCACTAGCTCAGTAAGTGGTAAGATGGACCACACAACATTCCACACATCAAAACACAATCATATACACTACATGCCATGCAATACATTTTATATCACATCCACCTAAGCAACATTACTAAGTCTTTGGTTTAGTGCTACTACAGTCACAGTGCATGTATGCTCCGGGTACGAGCCGCAAACTCCATCCCGCGATACGCCCATAGGGCTGTCGGAGAAGGCCCACCGTGAGTACTCGAAAAAGTAAAGACAATGTCGTCCACCGGCTCTCAACAGAAAAGTAAATGACTAAAATTAAAGGTGCTGACTCCAGCAATTTAAAAGCAGTACGATTGGCCCTCTTGAATGTACCACCGGGGTTGTCGACCGTCCTATTGACCCACCGGGCATTATGTCTAACCGCCACAGTGACCCGACAACCACGACCACTGCTTCCCCCCAAATGGTAACCCAACACCTTAACCCCTGTTGGGAAGGGTCGTAGCACGGGATGGTGAAAATCCTAAACCGCATGCTCCTACATGATAATAGTACGATTGCATAGTGCCTCCGCGTCCCATTCCACGGGCCACCAATGCACTCGTTTCCAAGCCGACTACGACACCTAGTCTATCAATGCATCATGCATAATGATGTCAACATTCAATCACATAAGCATCTCATCACTTGGCATTTAGAATGTAAACATAGCACACATACATAACAATGTGAGGATGACTAATCTACATAGAAATTTCATGATGGCATGACTAGACTAGATACAAGTAAATGAATGCCAAACAATGCCTTGAAACAAGGCCAAACGTCCTCTCCCCACTTACCTGTAGCGTACAAGGATTCCCGTTCGATACGGGAGAGATCCAGTGCGAAACGTGTAGGATTTGGTGAACCTAACATAATTGAGTGGGGTTAGTACTTCACTATTTTAGGATCAAAATTAACGAGATCCGATGACAAAATTATGTTTAGAACGTTAAAAGAAGGTCGCATGTCCGATTTGGGTCCAATCGGACGTAAGAATCACCTTTGGGGCCACACAGGTGGGTCAGACAGGTGGGCTGTCTGGCCCACCGGTTCTACCCACCGGTTTGGACCGGGGGGTAGAGGCCCACCGGTTAGCCTGCCGGTGTGGCCCACCGGTTGTGCCTGAAGGCCCTGCCCTCTCAGGTGGGTGCTCACAGGCGGGCCAGATGGCCCACCGGTTCCACCCACCGGTCTTGGCGGAAAACCTGCTGTTTCTTCCCAACTTCCTCCATTCTTTGGGGATTCAAATGGGGATTTTCCCAACCCATTCTTCACACTTTCAAGTCTTATAGGATGGCTCTAACCTAGATCTAGGTTAGATTCAAGGAATGGGAAACCATCTTACCTTCTTTGCTCAAGAACAACTTCAAACCCTCCAAATCACTTCAAACCCACAATGCTTCTTCCACCTTGTCAATACCTCTTCAAATCCTTCAAGATCAACACATAAATTATCCATTAAACCTTATATTCATCATTTCAAAGGGGATTTACAAGATCTCAAGAAACCCTACTCGAATCAAGGGTTTAAGCTTGGGTATGGTGAATGTTTAAGGAACCCGACTTTGCTTACCTCCAAATGTAGATCTAGAGTTGAAGATCACTCTTCCGGCACCGGAATGGGAAGATCAGCTTTGGCGCCGCTGAAATCCTTCTCTTCTTCCTCTTCCTTCTCTTCCCTTCTTCTTCCCTTTCTTTTCTCTCTCCTCTTTACTATCCTCACCAACGTACGGGTGTCATAAATGAAAAGAAAAGAAAATCATAAAGCTATATATATATATATTTCCTAAATAATTGAATAGTGCACCTGGATGGGTCACTCAGGTGGGTGGGTGCACCCACCTGTCCGCCCACCTGAGGGCCAAAACTTAGAATTTTGACAGAGTTCGGGCCTGGCGCGAACCCCACCCTAGCGTACGATGTAGTATACGTATATACTTTAAAATATGGCTATAATACCTGCTTTATCCATACATGGCCTTATGGTAGGTGCATGTACACGGCTTGGGCACTCCCGTCTCTTCTGGCACTGGCTCGGACTTGTCGGGCCAGCCGGTGTTTAAGGTCACCCTTGCCATCATAGCCCATAAGGAACCTGCTCTAACTCCCTCTGGTTCGGTTTCTGCGTGGTTAAACCAGGTCAACCGCGTAATCAGACCGGGTTTAAGAAGTAGGGTATTACAGGAGTACTGTACAAAAAGGCAATATCCTGGCCCCTGCTGAAGTGCCTACCACCGTGTTGAGCTGAAGAGACACTCCGGGAGGTACATGAAGGAATTTACGAAGGCCATATGGGAGGTAGAAACTCTTGGAACACTAGCCACTGCCACCTTCTTCTTCTCATCTTCATGCCTATTCGAGTTTAGTAGCTGCCCACGAGTCTTCATGTAATGCTCAACATCCCCCTGCCGGCCTACCCCCTTTTCTTTGTGTCCATTTCCGATCGATTGCAGCAGTGGGAATAGTTTGGTCTTCTTCTTTTTCTCTGTTGCCTCTTTCCCGCCAACGATTGTAGCGGCAAGAACTCTCAATCTGAGGCAATTTAGACTCCAAAGAATTTAGCTTTAAATCACCTAAACCTTTCTACCCAAAAAAAAATTCACCTAAACCTTACTGGAATCAAACCGTAAATTAGGAGGTTAACCATACTGACCGAATCCCAATTAGACTCATGCCTCTGTTTCATCGGACATTGGAGACATGATGGATGTAATGTTTAGAATGAGCCAGACATGATATATAGAGCATAGAGCCATAGAGTGACCAACTTGAGACTTGTTGGTAAGAATAAAAAACAAAAGCGCAAAAGGAACAAATACCTCACTCTCACTCTTGGTAACTCTTCTGGGATGATCTTTCCCAATTTTTATTCTATTTGGGAACAAAATCGGTGAAAAAAGAATTTCACAACCAAAATAATGTTTTTATTCCCAAGAAATGAATGGATTAAAAAATTCATCCGCCTTTTGAGAACCACCTCCAACTAGGGGTGTCAATGGGTCGGGTTGGGCTGGGATTTTTAAAATTCAAGCCCAATCCTAAGGTCACTTAGTTCAACGCAAGCCCAACGCAGCCCTAGGTTGGGCTAGGATATCTCAACCCTGTCAGACTTAACCCAGACCAACCCAGCCCAACCCAGCCCAGCCCAATCCCGATGGAACCAGATAAGCCCTGCCTAATACTATTGGTTACTTGGTTGCTTGATCTTGATACATTGCAGATGCCAAATACTAAGGGCCCGTTTGATTTTGTTTCCAAAGACATGTTTTTCCATTTTTCTGTGCTCAGAAACGGACAAACACCCTAAAAACCATTTGATTTTTCTGTCTCGTTTCACTTGTTTTTTCGAAATAGAAATAAAAATTTATACCTATTTCTTTGTCTAGAAACAGGAATGGAGAAACAAGACAGACTTATTTTTCTGTTTCTAAAAACAAGTGAGAGGGACAAAAATTGTGAGAAACTTGATACTTTACTCGACTTACCCCAACCTCAACCCATTGTTGAAACCTCTCCTTATTCGAAGCTCACAGATCTAGACTGCCTTCAATCTTCTGAAGCTCATCTCCACGAAGCATACTTGCAACCCCAATGTCGTGCCTTTGCTCGTGTCTTGAACCCTACTACACTATTGAAAACATTTCGGGAAATAGAAAAATTAAATACTTTTTTACAATTCTAAAAATCATTTCTTAGCACAAATGGAAAAAAAACTGTTTTTGCTATTTCTAGACATAGAAACAATAGAAACAAAATCAATGTTTTGCCTTTTTATATATATATGTAGATTGTGAAAAATGAAAGACTTTTTTTTTTACTAACATTTGTCAAGTACCTATTTATTATTATTATTATTATTATTAATATATTTATATTATTATATATAGGGTTAGTTTGGGTTGGGTTGGACTGGGTTGGGTCGGGTCGGATTGGGTTCTCAACCCTGACCCAGCTCAACCCGGCTTTGGGCCTGAAATTCTCAACCCTAGGTCATCCTATGGGCCAAAATCTCAACCCAGTCCATGTTCGGACTCAGGACAGGCTAAGATGGGTTCAGGCTGATGGGGCTTTTTTGATACCCCTTCCTCTACCCATGTTTCAGCCCCAAGAAATATGGACTCGGCTCATCTCCAACGACTGACAATGATTTACTGATGTTTGACACATGGAGATTGACGAATCCAACGGGTGGATCCCTGTATGAGTCTGTTTACCTCTTCCTGGATAAACAGGTGCAAATGAAAACGAACAACCATGATAGGAATGAAATGCCTGGGCCAGTCGGATTCCAACCACGACACAAATGATTCCATTGTAAGTTCCATTGTTGTTGTTCAAATTTCTACTACGTTTGGTTCAGGAAACCCTAATTCTGTTATTGGTCTTAGTTGATATTGGGGCTTCAATATTTGTTAGGGCTTGAACAGTTTAATTCTTCCTGGAGTGACTTCTCAGTTCCCTTTCTTGAAGTGTGTCTTGGGTATCTCATTCTTCTTGGGAACAATGATGGAAAACCAGAAGATGCTTTCATGAACATGAAGCTTTGAGGACCTCAATTACTTAGTACTGCCCTTTTGCAGTGCGCCTTTGGTGATCACAGTTTTAGCCCAAAAAAAAAAAATGCCTTTGATGATCACAGGGCAGACCATCTCGGCAGCATTGGATTGCAGAACCCAAATTGGATTCTCACGGAGCAGCGTCAGCAGCTCAGAAGCGTGTTCAGCAGCAAGGAGAGGATATGAGTAGTTGAAAACAGCCGTTGGATTCGTTGGAATCCACGTGTCGAGCATCCGGCAGATAGTTGGACGCTCGTTGGAGCGTCAGTCGTTAGAGACGAACCGGATGAATTGAATGCTGTTGGCCAATGGCCATTCCTCTTTCACTCACGAGTCACGACTGCTTAAGAGAAGACAACATTGCAGCCCTACGTCTTCCTTCCACTACTCGACTGCAACTTTTTCAAGGGTAGGGCTTCGTCCTTCTCCCTTCCAGAGTTTTTCCCCATTTTCTCTCTGCGCTGTCTCTGTTCTCCTCGACGTTGCTCTGTTGTTATCCTCAAGCGTCGGAACCCACAAGTAGCTCGCCTGCCGCTGCAATCGAAGGCAACCCACGCTCTCTTGGGTATACGTGGCAAGCTGTCCTTCCTCGCTGCAACTCTGCGAGCCCTGGTCCAATTTCTCTCTCTCTAGACTACTGTTGATCTTGCCATTTGGGTTTTTCCCATTAAAACTGCGATTTCGGGTATTCCCTGGTACGTTTGATGTGAAACTTCACAACCATTGTTTTTTATTAATCTCTCAAAGAATCCTTAGTTATATCTGATACAGGATGATTTCTTCAGCCTTGTATGGGGTGTATCTTGGTATCATCATGATGATGGTGTTTTTCTTCAAATATTTCATTATTCTGCTGGGGTTTAGGGGGGCTGTTTGAATTCCTGGTTGTGAAAGAAGGTTAGGGCTTTGTGGAAGCTTGAACCTCGAGGTGAAGCCGTGAAGGATGATAAAAGGTACTGGAGATGAAAGTCTTCATCTTCCCTATTGATATATGGTCCATATTTATCCTTAATCACATGAGTATTTATCCAGAACTGCCACTGTGAATTTTGCATATGTGAGAGGAGAGAGGAAGAAAAGTGGAGCGATTTAAGTGATTCCAAGTATCAGATACCAGAGCTTAGCTTGTCATTTGAGTGGTTCCAAGGTTAACTAATCTGAATATTGATTATAATCTGCCAAACTTTCCCTATGTTATTTTACATCTATGTTTTAAAACCCAGATTTGTATTTGACTTCTGGATTCCGAGCTAGAATAGGATTCGGTCAATTTAATGCAGCTTGAGGCTTACTTCTTTTTTGGGTTCATGTTAATTAGAGTAAATTTATTCTTCCACTGGAGTCAAAACAGTCTTTCCATTCAAACTTCATGATCTGGTTCAATAGATCTTAGGCCCCAAATTGTTAGGGTTCAGATGATGAACCTCGACTATAGAACTGAATTGTTTTGGTATTTCATTAAATTTGGGTTTCATTTGTAGATGATGATTCCATTAATGGTGCAGCTGAAAGACAAGGGGAGAAAACAAAAACCCAGTAGAGAGTTTTCTGTGAGGGGTTTTCTTTATTCAATCTTCATGGGTTATTTACGAAGTCCTTGAATGGTTAATAACTGTGATGTTGGGATTCTAAAATGGGTTTCAAAATCCAAATCTTTTTTTATCTGTTGGGTGGAACAGCTGAAGCCATGGTTGTCATGAAACTGAGAGACTATACATTAATGGTTGTTTTTATTGCTCTAAGAAATCAAGTAGTCGCTCCATAAAAGGAAATGTGCATGGGGTTAGAATGCAGGTATGTTGGCTAAAATATGGTCACAAATAAAACAGGTTTAAAGGAATTATGTGAATTTGTAGGTTGATGAAAAAGGTCACAAAACAGGGTAGCTGCAGGTTACTAGAAAAGGGCACCAAATGGTTGTTGTGTTTTCTCTCTTCAATCTTCATGGGTTCTAGGACAGGTTTTTACCAAATTCCATTTGATTCAGGAACTCTCCCAAGAACAGTTCTAGAACAGGTTTACCAAACACCCAAGTAGTGGAAAAAATCGTCATTTTCATTGAAGAAATATAAAAGATGATTTTTTCAAAGAACAGCGTTCTCGAAACAGAAACGTTACCAAATGGGCTCTTAGCTCTTGACCCCTTCTTATTCTACGTCTCCGTCCCCATTCGAGTTTAGCAGCAGACAGAGAGTCTTCATCTAAGTCTCAATATTCCCCTGCTACTTTCCTCTTCTCCATCTCCATTCCCAATTGATTGCAGCAGTGGGAACAGTCCGGTCCTCTTCTTCTTCTCTGCCTCTGTTCGGCCAGCGATTGCAGCGGGCATGAACTCTCAATCTGACGCTATTTCAGCCCCCCCCCCTCTTCTTCTCCGTCATTGTTTGGCCAGCGGGTCTCTCCCTTCTCTGCACATCATATTGCATTTATTCTCTAAGTCTTTCCTCAGAGAATGTTTTTGTGAATAAATGTTATGCTTAGTTTGTTATGGTTACTAGAAAGTGTAGAAGAATTTGTTTTGAGTTTTCTGAACATATACTGTTACAGGAGAAATTTTTTTGTTCCAAGGCCTAAACTTTGATATACTGATACATTTAGATTTGTTTGATTAATGGAAATTCAAGAGACACCACAATTTGTGTGTGTGTGTGTGTTTTTGGTTCACCAGTCCTTTTAAGAATCATGATTTTCAAATTCTTAGTATCAGGTGTTTTGATGACTATTAGGAATTGAATTGGTAAATTATGCTGCAGTGCCACAATTCCCTTTGTGATGAAAACTCTTCACCTTACCCCTTCTTCCAATTGCTTGGGAGAGAAACCAATTTTCTTCTTTGATAACAGAATCAAGTATGTATATCTTTTGCTTAGGTCTTTTCCTTAAGAAGGGGTTTGTGATATAGGGTTTGGGAACCCTCTCCTTAGGCTTGGGTGGATGTTCTTGATTGATGTGTCTATAAATTAAAAAGCCTCAGTTGATTAAATTATGATAACCGGATCTCTAAAATATATTAATTCCCGCAAAGAAACGGCCAATATTGGGCTACTACTATTCCAAATGATATCAGATTCATGAGATTTTTAGTTTCGTTGGGAGTTAATCATGTTTAATTTAGTTGTGAGGCTTCCTTTTGATACAATCATTGTCTACATACTATTATTTTGTTTATTAGGTGGTGTGCATATCCGTTACATAGTGAATATACGTTTGTATCCATATTTTTTCTTACAGAGCGCTTATATTAAATACATACTGTATCATTGCTGTATGCATTTTATTACACCGGATTTTTTAAATTATTATTGCCGTTCATATCTGTACCCGTTTTACTTCCTTCCCATACTTACTAAGGCTAATGCTAGTGCGTACATCAATTTCCCACCTGTATTAAACACTATGCCCATGCACCATAGAAAGAAGCCCTAGATGCCAAACCAATGCTTGCTAATCCAACAGAACATGCCTTTCATCAGAAACAAGAAATTCCAATCACTGCCCAAAATGCAACAGGTGATTATAAAACTAAAGTTCTCCAGCGGTCCAACTCCTACAGCCTCCCCTCCACAATTTCCGACTCTTTGAAGCATACCGTCTTGGCTCTGCCACTTGGCCTCGCACTCCTCGAACGCCTGCTACCTCCATTCTTCTTTGCGTATGTGTGTGGGGGGGGTCGAGTGTGTTTGTGTGTGGAGACGATTGGTGTGGGGTAGCAATTCAATTGCTCATGTGTGTAGGGATCAGTTGCAAAGTAGCAATCCATCGTCTCTCTTTCTCTCTCCCCCTCCCTCCCCCTCTCTATTTTATTTCATCTCATCAAGCCCTAACCGTCCCTTAAACATCCACCGTCTCTCTCTCTCTCCCCCCTCTCTATTTTATTTCATCTCATCAAGCCGTAACCAAGTTAATGGATATAGTAAAAGCTAGGGACCATGTCGGATACACGGATCGGAAAGTTATCTTGTGATGTGTTGTACTTTTCTTCTGGTTTTTTGTACTTCTCTTCTAATTGGATTGTTATGCTTCATTTTTTCCTTTTTTTTCTTTTTTTGATGGATGCAAATGACCTTTGTTTTGTTGGGGAAAATGGATGCAAATAATAAGTTGACTTATTGCTTTTAGGATGATTACAAATGTTGGTTTGACTTTGTCATATATTGAGGTATGTCCATAGATGTTTAACTTACTGTTCTTGATATTCAATCTTTTCATTAGTTGCATAGTAATAGGATTGGTAACTGATTAATTGAGTGGAAGTGAGAAATAATTAGAACTTTTAAGTCCCAAATTTTTTAATTAGAAACACATAAGACCAGAAATATATTCAACTTCTGATTGATGCAGATTCATCACTGAAATAGACTTGTTTTATTAGGAATAAATCTAAGGTTGGATTGACATGGGCTTAACTAGTTCGGTTCTTTTTACATTAGATTCCTTTTTAGTTGGGTTCAATTTAAGTTGTTAGTCTTTGTTATTATTTAGGAGTTAAGTTATTTGTTGAGTCAAGTCATGAGTTTCATTTTTTAGTTTGTTTCTATTTTCAGTTTAGAAACTTATGTACTAGGCAATCAGTTGTAGGGTTCCCTAGTTTGGAACCTTCCAATTGCTAGGCTGTATTCCCTCCCCCATTATCACTATTAATACAAAGCAGGGAGGCTCCCATAGCTGAACGCTTTTGACAAAAAAAATATTTCTGCTGCTGCTGCTTCTTCTGTGCAAGAGACTGCTGTGTGTGTGATCACAGTGAAGGGTTGGTGTTCGATCCGACGACTCCTTGCGGTGGGAAGCCCAGGAGATCTTCTTCAAGTTATCATCTTCTTCTCCATGCTATCCAAGGTTCCATCAGCCCATTCAGCCTTCTTGGTACTTACATCAGTCTCTTCTCCTCTGTTCTGCCCAGAATAGAAGGTTCTGCAACCTGCACCTGTTCAGCCTCAAAGAGCCATTGGTTTTGGCTGCCCTTTGGATCAAAGAAGGCCCTCATATAGAGGGAGACTCGACCTGGTTCCCAGCCCTGTTGGATCATCTGGTCTGGAGTTAATACAGAATCACCCTGATTTTGTCTTTTAGTGGTTAGCCAAAACCTGAAATCGATAGGAGTTTATTGGCCTATTCTGATTTCTATGCTCTCTTGTGATATTGTTCATGTTAGTTGGACTGTGAGACTTGTTTCAGTCCCTTTGAAGCCCTAATCATCAGTTACTGATCTGATCAGAGAAGACATTGCTACTGAGATTGATGGCGTTGTTGGTTTCCAATCTGGTCCTTTTAATCTGGTTTATTGTGCTGCTATTGTGCTTGTCTATGGTTGTTCTGTGATTAAAAAAATCCTGCCGTTGTGAGCTTGGTTTGACTTGTCAACCTAGTTCTGCATTACTGATCCTTTCTATTTCTTTCAATCCTATCCTTACCGCCTACTTTTTTTTCCCAAACCAAGCAATACTTAGATATATCTTTTACAAGTTTTTTTGCCATCCTAATTTTTAGGTTGATCCAAATACAAATTCATATTTCGAAAATATAGCTTACACCTTGACTTTGGAGGGCTATAATGGATGAGTGCACTTGTTACTTGCTGTCGATGGTTGTATAAACATTTGAAGACACTAACTATGTATATATAAGTGGTCAAGATGTCGTTGGACAAGAATTGGGATTACACATTCCTTCTTATGCCTTTCTAAGAAGGAAGAAGATAGTACTAGGAAAGTAGTTGAAACCTAACTCATGGTCTGGTTGTTTCCTTCAAGCATGTTGATGAGAAGTGAGTTGAAACTTCAATCTTGAAGGAGTATTTTTGATCCATCTGTGCTACTACTGCTGGCTCTGACAACTGTTGTTTCCCAGCAGAACTGATTGGGTGCTCTTTGGTTCGGTTGGATTCATTCTTCAGGGATCTCTTTCAATTAACGGCTACTTTCAATGAGTAATCAACCATTGGCCGGCTCATTGGTGGAAGACAACAACGATCAATTTTCTGATCTGAATTGAAAACAGTGAAATTGTGAATCACCTGAAGCAACTTTCTTTTTTCCTCTTGATGAATGACAGTGAAGAAGCTCTATGAGCTCTCATGCCTGTGACAGAACTGTATGCTCCTAGTAGGAGTTCGGGGGTTACGTTAAGATTTTTCAGGAATGTGTTAAGAGGGCAGCAAATTCTGGTGTTTCCATTGAGGGGAAGTTAGTTGTGAATTAGTCGTTAAGGATAAAAACATTTCATAGTGGTCATGTTTTCTTAATTTCTGGATTTCATTATGGATAATGGTATTGGCTGCTCACATGGTATAGAAATAATGTATAGACAATAGGCTATCTAAGAGAGAATACCTCCAAAATTGATTAGTGTGCGGTGCAGTCCGTGTGGATCTTTTGATATTTGAAAACCAAAAAATAGGGTCATGTCCAATTTAAGGAAAATAAGCGATAAGAATTGCAGAGTATAGTCCTAGCCTCCTAGGATGGTTTTTTTTTTTTTTTTTTTTCTTAAGTAAGAGTTGAAGTTGAATACATTAAAAAAAGGGTAATTTACAACGCCACCCCTTGGAGAATACCACTATTATACAGACACCCCTTTTGTTTCATCAAATTAGGTTAAGACCCCTTACCGTCAGTCACCGTTAAATGAAGAGTTAAAATGACCATTATACCCTCCCCCTCCCTCTTCCTCCTCTTGAATGATATCTCCGAGAAGCTCAGGAGCATTCAGGAACTGCGCCGTTGTGATGCAGAATCGATGCTATTGAACCGGGTTGACCCTTCAGGCAATCTCAATCGAGATGAACCGGGTCCGATTGGATTTTTGGATTCATTAGGATCTTTAGGATTTTATTTTATTTGGGGATTATTTACAATCTTTTAATTTGGGTAGTTAATAGTCAATTAGGGAGTTACTAATTTAAGTTTATTTTGTTTCTAATTTCTTTAGTTAGAATTTAGGAAGTAATTTGAAGTTGCTAATTTTAGTTTTAGATTTTACTAGGCAAGTTTTAATTTTCAGTTATTATATAAGGGCATGTAATCCAAGTTATTAGACAGATTAAAAAGATGAATTGAGTTTGAGTATTTGTGAAGCCTGGGCATGTGTGCATGATTCTTCTTTCCCCCCTTTTCTTAGTGTGATTTCTCCTCTCCCCTGCAACTCTGAGAGCCATCTCAGGGATTTCTTCCCTACCGTCCCGGCCACCCGCATCAAGGCTCCCCTGCAACTCTGAGAGCCATCTCAGGGATTTCTTCTCTACCGTCCCGGCCATCCGCATCACGTTGTATCTCATCCGATTCCATCCCTCTGCTTCTAGGTTTTTGAGATTCTAAGAGGAACTCAAGAGACCCTTTTGAGGGAGAAAGAGCTTTATCAGAGACATTTATTTTGATTTGCTACCTCTTTTCATCATCATAGATGGTCGATCGATCGATCGAAAGATTTATTTGTATACCATAGACCAAGACGAACTGACGAAGAGGAAGAAACACAGAAAGCAAAAGTAAAGAGGTTTTTATTTTGGATAGTTTCAAATGGATTAAAAACATTGCCCATTACCCATTACCCATTACCCATTACCCATTACCCAAAATCAAAATTTTAGCAGCTGTATACCTTCAGGGAAGGATCAACGATAGGTGCCCGTTGGATTTCTTCCAAATGGCGATCTTCTCAAATACTTCAATGAGGACAAAATGGCTATTCGAAGGGTTGTAGCGGCCACCGGTGTCGGCCGTAAGGCCATAGTTGGGAGCATAGAAGTTAATGGCGGTGACGATGATGGAGGTGAACCAAAGTTGCTGTGAGTGTGAACCAAAGTTTCCTGCCAAATCTGACCTCTCATCATCCGACTCGATCTGATCGAAACCAGAGAAGCAACCACGGGTCTCTGAATAGTTAACCATCGTATCTTGTTGGAGATTTCATCCGAATTCGCTCAAAAAACTACTCTCTCAATCGCTGCTAAACAAGTAATGTTCTGATCTCTATTCCCGCCGTATATGTGGATCCTAGCATTCTTTTTCTGTGATTCCAGAGACAGTGAAGATTGGGAATAAGAGGATGACAGTGGGTTTCGCAAGGGGTTACGGTTGAGAGGCATTGTTAGTTGCCGCTAGTTCTACTGGTTGCCGTTGTCGTTGATGCCGTTGCTGCAGTCGCCGTGATCTCCAGTGTTTTGAACGATCATCGGTGGTTCAAATCTATCAATTTGGGGATGTGACTTATTACATGGGTATTTTAGGTAGTTCACATTTAGTAAGGGCATTTTGGTATTAAAAGAAAAATATAATAGCTGACATCAGCATATAAGGTATATTCCATAACAGTGATTGACGGTAGGGGGTCTGAGTCTAATTTGGTGAAAGTGAGGGGGTGTTCCTATAATACTGGCATTCTCCAGGGGGTGGTGCTGTAAATTACCCTTAAAAAAAAGGAAGATGAAAAAAGAGAAGAAAAGAACAGAATGCTGAGGAATCCATTAAAACAACAATTGGAGGTAGCCAAACAAAATGTAGAAGTGAGCTCCACAAGAAAACAGAAGCTCAGTCCTCAACTTCAATGGCATAAAATTGTTTTGTAAATTCAGCAAATTTCCCAAACAAAATGTAGAAGTGCTGAAGTGGCATCCACCAAAAAACAGAAGCTCAGTCTTTAACTTCAATCGCATCAAATTATTTTTTAAATTCAGAAAACCTTTCTCTCTCTCATCGTACTTTATTCCCTCAAAATTACTTACTGACGAGGGCGTGAGAAGTTTTAAAAAATTAGTGACCAACTTAGCTCCTTTTTCCCTTGTTGGGTTGCCCCCAATTCCCTACCACAGTTTCTGCATGGTGAGGAAAATTTGAACTGATGAGGCATTTGCTACTATAAGGATCACTGAATTAGGTCTCCAGCAAAGACATTCAAGAAAACTTGAAAACTTGGCATTTTGGAATACAGTAGAAATGACAATGGTTCCTACGAAAATATGTATGGTTCCATGGTGGGTGTTGCAGTCATAGCATCAACTAAATTGCTGGTTCTTTTCTCTATCGAGAAACTAGACTAGTTATGGCTAACCTTTTTTCAGATGCAAAAACACATTTATTGTCATACAGGATCCGTCAAACAGTGCTGAATTTTTTTTTCCTGGTTAGTTAATTCAATTTTCGATTCAAGTTTTTTTCTCCGCTAGTGTGCTTGTTTTTTAGTTATTTATTTATTTTTTTCAAACTCAAGTTGCTTTTGTCTAACATTTAGTTGGTAAAGCCGTTTGCATTCTAATTGCGGAAACTGTCTTTTTTTGTATTGGCAGTGAATTTGTTGTATAGCTCATAGGAGCAGTTTCACCCACCGACCATGCCTCTTGGCAGCAGTTTGATTCAGAAAACTTTCTATGACATTCTATCCGTGAAGGAAAATGCAAGTTATGAAGAAATCCGTGCAAGCTACAGGTCTGCCATCCTTAATTCTCACCCAGACAAGTTGCGTGGGATGTCTGAGATTTCTAATACTCACCATGAATCACAAGAAAAATTTCTCATCATACAGAAGGCTTGGGAAGTTCTCAGTAATTCGAGTTCTCGGGCGGCATATGATAGTGAACTGCAGGAACTGAGACGGGATTTGGGAACTGCAGAAGATGTTAGTTTGAAGGACATGGTGGTAGAAGATGTTGGAGAAGTCCTGGAGCTATCTTACCGATGCAGGTGTGGTGATTACTTCTCCATTAATTCTGCAGAGCTAGAGGAGATGGGATATTCATTAGATAGGTGTGAGTGTAAGATACTATTATGGACAGTAGATGCCTTGGCTTCATCAGTTGTTCTTCCATGTGGGTCTTGCTCTCTGAAAATCCAGCTGACTATTGATGCGGATGCTAGTTTTTCTAGTCGATGATCAGCAAAACTAGCTGCCTTGGAGCTATTTTGGCTTCAAGCAGAACAATCTGTCAGTCTGCCTATGATCTGCTTAATTGGGGTGGGG